>NW_027469104.1:900000-1100884 GCF_051020765.1 Lasioglossum baleicum | reverse complement strand
AACGCATAACGCATAACGCATAACGCATAACGCATAACGCATAACGCATAACGCATAACGCATAACGCATAACGCATAACGCATAACGCATAACGCATAACGCATAACGCATAACGCATAACGCATAACGCATAACGCATAACGCATAACGCATAACGCATAACGCATAACGCATAACGCATAACGCATAACGCATAACGCATAACGCATAACGCATAACGCATAACGCATAACGCATAACGCATAACGCATAACGCATAACGCATAACGCATAACGCATAACGCATAACGCATAACGCATAACGCATAACGCATAACGCATAACGCATAACGCATAACGCATAACGCATAACGCATAACGGATAACGAATAACGCATATCGCATAACGTATAACGCATAACGCATAACGCATAACGCATAACGCATAACGCATAACGCATAACGCATAACGCATATCGCATAACGCATAACGCTTAACGCATAACGCATAACGCATAACGCATAACGCATAACGCATAACGCATAACGCATAACGCATAACGCATAACGCATAACGCATAACGCATAACGCATAACGCATAACGCATAACGCATAACGCATAACGCATAACGCATAACGCATAACGCATAACGCATAACGCATAACGCATAACGCATAACGCATAACGCATAACGCATAACGCATAACGCATAACGCATAACGCATAACGCATAACGCATAACGAATAACGCATATCGCATAACGTATAACGCTTAACGCATAACGCATAACGCATAACGCATAACGCGTAACGCATAACGGAAAACGCATAACGGATAACGCATAACGCATAACGCATAACGCATAACGGATAACGCATGACGCATAACGGATAACCCACAACGCATAACGCATAAAGCATAACGAATAACGCATATCGCATAACGTATAACGCTTAACGCATAACGCATAACGCATAACGCATAACGCATAACGCATAACGCATAACGCATAACGCATAACGCATAACGCATAACGCATAACGCATAACGCATAACGCATAACGCATAACGCATAACGCATAACGCATAACGCATAACGCATAACGCATAACGCATAACGCATAACGCATAACGCATAACGCATAACGCATATCGCATAACGCATAACGTTCAATGAAAAAGTCATAACGCATAACGCATATCGCATAACCCGTAAAGCACAACGCATAACACATAACGCATAACGCATAACGCATAACGCATAACGCATAACGCATAACGCATAACGCATAACGCATAACGCATAACGCATAACGCATAACGCATAACGCATAACGCATAACGCATAACGCATAACGCATAACACATAACGCATAACGCATAACGCATAACGCATAACGCATAACGCATAACGCATAACGCATAACGCATAACGCATAACGCATAACGAATAACGCATATCGCATAACGTATAACGCATAACGCATAACGCATAACGCATAACGAATAACGCATATCGCATAACGTATAACGCTTAACGCATAACGCATAACGCATAACGCGTAACGCATAACGGATAACGCATAACGGATAACGCATAACGCATAACGCATAACGCATAACGCATAACGGATAACGCATGACGCATAACGGATAACCCACAACGCATAACGCATAAAGCATAGTCCATAACGCATAACGCATGACACATTACTCATAACGCATTACGCATAACGCATAACGAATAACGCATAACGCATAACGCATAACGCATAACGCATAACGCATAACGCATAACGCATAACGCATAACGCATAACGCATAACGCATAACGCATAACGCATAACGCATAACGCATAACGCATAACGCATAACGCATAACGCATAACGCATAACGCACGACGCATGACGCATAACGCATAACGCATAACGCATAACGCATAACGCATAACGCATAACGCATAACGCATAACGCATAACGCATAACGCATAACGCATAACGCATAACGCATAACGCATAACGCATAACGCATAACGCATAACGCATAACGCATAACGCATAACGCATAACGCATAACGCATAACGAATAACGCATAACGCATAACGCATAACGCATAAAGCATTGTCCATAACGCATAACGCATGACACATTACTCATAACGCATTACGCATAACGCATAACGCATAATGCATAACGCATTAC
Source organism: Lasioglossum baleicum (assembly GCF_051020765.1). Taxonomy (NCBI): domain Eukaryota; kingdom Metazoa; phylum Arthropoda; class Insecta; order Hymenoptera; family Halictidae; genus Lasioglossum; species Lasioglossum baleicum. Next base: position 1,098,697 of record NW_027469104.1, on the reverse strand, counting down.
GCATAACGCATAACGCTCAATGAAAAAGTCATAACGCATAACGCATATCGCATAACCCGTAAAGCACAGAGCATAACACATAACGCATAACGCATAACGCATAACGCATAACGCATAACGCATAACGCATAACGCATAACGCATAACGCATAACGCATAACGCATAACGCATAACGCATAACGCATAACGCATAACGCATAACGCATAACGCATAACGCATAACGCATAACGCATAACGCATAACGCATAACGCATAACGCATAACGCATAACGGATAACGCATGACGCATAACGCATAACGCATAACGCATAACGCATAACGCGTAACGCATAACGGATAACGCATAACGCATAATGCATAACGCATAACGCATAACGCATCACGCATAACGCATAACGCATAACGCATAACGCATAACGCATAACGCATAACGCATAACGCATAACGCATAACGCATAACGCATAACGCATAACGCATAACGCATAACGCATAACGCATAACGCATAACGCATAACGCATAACGCATAACGCGTAACGCATAACGCATAACGCATAACGCATAACGCATAACGCATAACGCATAACGCATAACGCATAACGCATAACGCATAACGCATAACGCATAACGCATAACGCATAACGCATAACGCATAACGAATAACGCATATCGCATAACGTATAACGCATAACGCATAACGCATAACGCATAACGAATAACGCATATCGCATAACGTATAACGCTTAACGCATAACGCATAACGCATAACGCGTAACGCATAACGGATAACGCATAACGGATAACGCATAACGCATAACGCATAACGCATAACGCATAACGGATAACGCATGACGCATAACGGATAACCCACAACGCATAACGCATAAAGCATAGTCCATAACGCATAACGCATGACACATTACTCATAACGCATTACGCATAACGCATAACGAATAACGCATAACGCATAACGCATAACGCATAACGCATAACGCATAACGCATAACGCATAACGCATAACGCATAACGCATAACGCATAACGCATAACGCATAACGCATAACGCATAACGCATAACGCATAACGCATAACGCATAACGCATAACGCACGACGCATGACGCATAACGCATAACGCATAACGCATAACGCATAACGCATAACGCATAACGCATAACGCATAACGCATAACGCATAACGCATAACGCATAACGCATAACGCATAACGCATAACGCATAACGCATAACGCATAACGCATAACGCATAACGCATAACGCATAACGCATAACGCATAACGAATAACGCATAACGCATAACGCATAACGCATAAAGCATTGTCCATAACGCATAACGCATGACACATTACTCATAACGCATTACGCATAACGCATAACGCATAATGCATAACGCATTACGCATAACGCATAACGCTCAATGAAAAAGTCATAACGCATAACGCATATCGCATAACCCGTAAAGCACAGAGCATAACACATAACGCATAACGCATAACGCATAACGCATAACGCATAACGCATAACGCATAACGCATAACGCATAACGCATAACGCATAACGCATAACGCATAACGCATAACGCATAACGCATAACGCATAACGCATAACGCATAACGCATAACGCATAACGCATAACGCATAACGCATAACGCATAACGCATAACGCATAACGGATAACGCATGACGCATAACGCATAACGCATAACGCATAACGCATAACGCGTAACGCATAACGGATAACGCATAACGCATAATGCATAACGCATAACGCATAACGCATCACGCATAACGCATAACGCATAACGCATAACGCATAACGCATAACGCATAACGCATAACGCATAACGCATAACGCATAACGCATAACGCATAACGCATAACGCATAACGCATAACGCATAACGCATAACGCATAACGCATAACGCATAACGCGTAACGCATAACGCATAACGCATAACGCATAACGCATAACGCATAACGCATAACGCATAACGCATAACGCATAACGCATAACGCAGAACGCATAACGCATAACGCATGACGCATAACGCATAACGCATAACGCATAACGCATAACGCATAACGCATAACGCATAACGCATAAAGCATAACGCATAACGCATAACGCATAACGCATAACGCATAACGCATAACGCATAACGCATAACGCATAACGCATAACGCATAACGCATAACGCATAACGCATAACGCATAACGCATAACGCATAACGCATAACGCATAACGCATAACGCATAACGCATAACGCATAACGCATAACGAATAACGCATATCGCATAACGTATAACGCTTAACGCATAACGCATAACGCATAACGCATAACGCGTAACGCATAACGGATAACGCATAACGGATAACGCATAACGCATAACGCATAACGGATAACCCACAACGCATAACGCATAAAGCATAGTCCATAACGCATAACGCATGACACATTACTCATAACGCATTACGCATAACGCATAACGCATAATGCATAACGCATTACGCATAACGCATAACGCTCAATGAAAAAGTCATAACGCATAACGCATATCGCATAACCCGTAAAGCACAACGCATAACACATAACGCATAACGCATAACGCATAACGCATAACGCATAACGCATAACGCATAACGCATAACGCATAACGCATAACGCATAACGCATAACGCATAACGCATAACGCATAACGCATAACGCATAACGCATAACGCATAACGCATAACGCATAACGCATAACGCATAACGCATAACGCATAACGCATAACGCATAACGCATAACGCATAACGCATAACGCATAACGCATAACGCATAACGCATAACGCATAACGCATAACGCATAACGCATAACGCATAACGCATAACGCATAACGCATAACGCATAACGCATAACGCATAACGCATAACGAATAACGCATAACGCATAACGCATAACGCATAACGCATAACGCATAACGCATAACGCATAACGCATAACGCATAACGCATAACGCATAACGCATAACGCATAACGCATAACGCATAACGCATAACGCATAACGCATAACGCATAACGCATAACGCATAACGCATAACGCATAACGCATAACGCATAACGCATAACGCATAACGCATAACGCATAACGCATAACGCATAACGCATAACGCATAACGCATAACGCATAACGCATAACGCATAACGCATAACGCATAACGCATAACGCATAACGCATAACGCATAACGCATAACGCATAACGCATAACGCATAACGCATAACGCATAACGCATAACGCATAACGCATAACGCATAACGCATAACGCATAACGCATAACGCATAACGCATAACGCATAACGCATAACGCATAACGCATAACGCATAACGCATAACGCATAACGCATAACGCATAACGCATAACGCATAACGCATAACGCATAACGCATAACGCATAACGCATAACGCATAACGCATAACGCATAACGCATAACGCATAACGCATAACGCATAACGGATAACGAATAACGCATATCGCATAACGTATAACGCATAACGCATAACGCATAACGCATAACGCATAACGCATAACGCATAACGCATAACGCATAACGCATATCGCATAACGCATAACGCTTAACGCATAACGCATAACGCATAACGCATAACGCATAACGCATAACGCATAACGCATAACGCATAACGCATAACGCATAACGCATAACGCATAACGCATAACGCATAACGCATAACGCATAACGCATAACGCATAACGCATAACGCATAACGCATAACGCATAACGCATAACGCATAACGCATAACGCATAACGCATAACGCATAACGCATAACGCATAACGCATAACGCATAACGCATAACGCATAACGCATAACGCATAACGCATAACGCATAACGCATAACGCATAACGCATAACGCATAACGCATAACGCATAACGCATAACGCATAACGCATAACGAATAACGCATATCGCATAACGTATAACGCTTAACGCATAACGCATAACGCATAACGCATAACGCGTAACGCATAACGGAAAACGCATAACGGATAACGCATAACGCATAACGCATAACGCATAACGGATAACGCATGACGCATAACGGATAACCCACAACGCATAACGCATAAAGCATAACGAATAACGCATATCGCATAACGTATAACGCTTAACGCATAACGCATAACGCATAACGCATAACGCATAACGCATAACGCATAACGCATAACGCATAACGCATAACGCATAACGCATAACGCATAACGCATAACGCATAACGCATAACGCATAACGCATAACGCATAACGCATAACGCATAACGCATAACGCATAACGCATAACGCATAACGCATAACGCATAACGCATAACGCACGACGCATGACGCATAACGCATAACGCATAACGCATAACGCATAACGCATAACGCATAACGCATAACGCATAACGCATAACGCATAACGCATAACGCATAACGCATAACGCATAACGCATAACGCATATCGCATAACGCATAACGTTCAATGAAAAAGTCATAACGCATAACGCATAACGCATAACGCATAACGCATAACGCATAACGCATAACGCATAACGCATAACGCATAACGCATAACGCATAACGCATAACGCATAACGCATAACGCATAACGCATAACGCATAACGCATAACGCATAACGCATAACGCATAACGCATAACGCATAACGCATAACGCATAACGCATAACGCATAACGCATAACGCATAACGCATAACGCATAACGCATAACGCATAACGCATAACGCATAACGCATAACGCATAACGCATAACGCATAACGAATAACGCATAACGCATAACGCATAACGCATAAAGCATTGTCCATAACGCATAACGCATGACACATTACTCATAACGCATTACGCATAACGCATAACGCATAATGCATAACGCATTACGCATAACGCATAACGCTCAATGAAAAAGTCATAACGCATAACGCATATCGCATAACCCGTAAAGCACAGAGCATAACACATAACGCATAACGCATAACGCATAACGCATAACGCATAACGCATAACGCATAACGCATAACGCATAACGCATAACGCATAACGCATAACGCATAACGCATAACGCATAACGCATAACGCATAACGCATAACGCATAACGCATAACGCATAACGCATAACGCATAACGCATAACGCATAACGCATAACGCATAACGCATAACGCATAACGCATAACGCATAACGCATAACGCATAACGCATAACGCATAACGCATAACGCATAACGCATAACGCATAACGCATAACGCATAACGCATAACGCATAACGCATAACGCATAACGCATAACGCATAACGCATAACGCATAACGCATAACGGATAACGAATAACGCATATCGCATAACGTATAACGCATAACGCATAACGCATAACGCATAACGCATAACGCATAACGCATAACGCATAACGCATAACGCATATCGCATAACGCATAACGCTTAACGCATAACGCATAACGCATAACGCATAACGCATAACGCATAACGCATAACGCATAACGCATAACGCATAACGCATAACGCATAACGCATAACGCATAACGCATAACGCATAACGCATAACGCATAACGCATAACGCATAACGCATAACGCATAACGCATAACGCATAACGCATAACGCATAACGCATAACGCATAACGCATAACGCATAACGCATAACGCATAACGCATAACGCATAACGCATAACGCATAACGCATAACGCATAACGCATAACGCATAACGCATAACGCATAACGCATAACGCATAACGAATAACGCATATCGCATAACGTATAACGCTTAACGCATAACGCATAACGCATAACGCATAACGCGTAACGCATAACGGAAAACGCATAACGGATAACGCATAACGCATAACGCATAACGCATAACGGATAACGCATGACGCATAACGGATAACCCACAACGCATAACGCATAAAGCATAACGAATAACGCATATCGCATAACGTATAACGCTTAACGCATAACGCATAACGCATAACGCATAACGCATAACGCATAACGCATAACGCATAACGCATAACGCATAACGCATAACGCATAACGCATAACGCATAACGCATAACGCATAACGCATAACGCATAACGCATAACGCATAACGCATAACGCATAACGCATAACGCATAACGCATAACGCATAACGCATAACGCATAACGCACGACGCATGACGCATAACGCATAACGCATAACGCATAACGCATAACGCATAACGCATAACGCATAACGCATAACGCATAACGCATAACGCATAACGCATAACGCATAACGCATAACGCATATCGCATAACGCATAACGTTCAATGAAAAAGTCATAACGCATAACGCATAACGCATAACGCATAACGCATAACGCATAACGCATAACGCATAACGCATAACGCATAACGCATAACGCATAACGCATAACGCATAACGCATAACGCATAACGCATAACGCATAACGCATAACGCATAACGCATAACGCATAACGCATAACGCATAACGCATAACGCATAACGCATAACGCATAACGCATAACGCATAACGCATAACGCATAACGCATAACGCATAACGCATAACGCATAACGCATAACGCATAACGCATAACGCATAACGCATAACGCATAACGAATAACGCATAACGCATAACGCATAACGCATAAAGCATTGTCCATAACGCATAACGCATGACACATTACTCATAACGCATTACGCATAACGCATAACGCATAATGCATAACGCATTACGCATAACGCATAACGCTCAATGAAAAAGTCATAACGCATAACGCATATCGCATAACCCGTAAAGCACAGAGCATAACACATAACGCATAACGCATAACGCATAACGCATAACGCATAACGCATAACGCATAACGCATAACGCATAACGCATAACGCATAACGCATAACGCATAACGCATAACGCATAACGCATAACGCATAACGCATAACGCATAACGCATAACGCATAACGCATAACGCATAACGCATAACGCATAACGCATAACGCATAACGGATAACGCATGACGCATAACGCATAACGCATAACGCATAACGCGTAACGCATAACGGATAACGCATAACGCATAATGCATAACGCATAACGCATAACGCATCACGCATAACGCATAACGCATAGCGCATAACGCATAACGCATAACGCATAACGCATAACGCATAACGCATAACGCATAACGCATAACGCATAACGCATAACGCATAACGCATAACGCATAACGCATAACGCATAACGCGTAACGCATAACGCATAACGCATAACGCATAACGCATAACGCATAACGCATAACGCATAACGCATAACGCATAACGCATAACGCAGAACGCATAACGCATAACGCATGACGCATAACGCATAACGCATAACGCATAACGCATAACGCATAACGCATAACGCATAACGCATAAAGCATAACGCATAACGCATAACGCATAACGCATAACGCATAACGCATAACGCATAACGCATAACGCATAACGCATAACGCATAACGCATAACGCATAACGCATAACGCATAACGCATAACGCATAACGCATAACGCATAACGCATAACGCATAACGCATAACGCATAACGCATAACGAATAACGCATATCGCATAACGTATAACGCTTAACGCATAACGCATAACGCATAACGCATAACGCGTAACGCATAACGGATAACGCATAACGGATAACGCATAACGCATAACGCATAACGGATAACCCACAACGCATAACGCATAAAGCATAGTCCATAACGCATAACGCATGACACATTACTCATAACGCATTACGCATAACGCATAACGCATAATGCATAACGCATTACGCATAACGCATAACGCTCAATGAAAAAGTCATAACGCATAACGCATATCGCATAACCCGTAAAGCACAACGCATAACACATAACGCATAACGCATAACGCATAACGCATAACGCATAACGCATAACGCATAACGCATAACGCATAACGCATAACGCATAACGCATAACGCATAACGCATAACGCATAACGCATAACGCATAACGCATAACGCATAACGCATAACGCATAACGCATAACGCATATCGCATAACGCATAACGCATAACGCATAACGCATAACGCATAACGCATAACGCATAACGCATAACGCATAACGCATAACGCATAACGCATAACGCATAACGCATAACGCATAACGCATAACGCATAACGCATAACGCATAACGCATAACGCATAACGCATAACGCATAACGCATAACGCATAACGCATAACGCATAACGCATAACGCATAACGCATAACGCATAACGCATAACGCATAACGCATAACGCATAACGCATAACGCATAACGCATAACGCATAACGCATAACGCATAACGCATAACGCATAACGCATAACGCATAACGCATAACGCATAACGCATAACGCATAACGCATACCGCATAACGCATAACGCATAACGCATAACGCATAACGCATAACGGATAACGCATAACGGATAACGCATAACGCATAACGCATAAAGCATAATGGATAACGCATGACGCATAACGGATAACCCACAACGCATAACGCATAAAGCATAGTCCATAACGCATAACGCATGACACATTACTCATAACGCATTACGCATAACGCATAACGCATAACGCATAATGCATAACGCATTACGCATAACGCATAACGCTCAATGAAAAAGTCATAACGCATAACGCATATCGCATAACCCGTAAAGCACAACGCATAACACATAACGCATAACGCATAACGCATAACGCATAACGCATAACGCATAACGCATAACGCATAACGCATAACGGATAACGCATGACGCATAACGCATAACGCATAACGCATAACGCATAACGCGTAACGCATAACGGATAACGCATAACGCATAGCGCATAACGCATAACGCATAACGAATAACGCATAACGCATAACGCATAACGCATAACGCATAACGCATAACGCATAACGCATAACGCATAACGCATAACGCATAACGCATAACGCATAACGCATAACGCATAACGCATAACGCATAACGCATAACGCATAACGCATAACGCATAACGCATAACGCATAACGCATAACGCATAACGCATAACGCATAACGCATAACGCATAACGCATAACGCATAACGCATAACGCATAACGCATAACGCATAACGCATAACGCATAACGCATAACGCATAACGCATAACGCATAACGCATAACGCATAACGCATAACGCATAACGCATAACGCATAACGCATGACGCATAACGGATAACCCATAACGCATAACGCATAAAGCATAGTCCATAACGGATAACGCATGACGCATAACGGATAACCCATAACGCATAACGCATAAAGCATAGTCCATAACGCATAACGCATGACACATTACTCATAACGCATTACGCATAACGCATAACGCATAACGCATAATGCATAACGCATTACGCATAACGCATAACGCTCAATGAAAAAGTCATAACGCATAACGCATAACGCATAACGCATAACGCATAACGCATAACGCATAACGCATAACGCATAACGCATAACGGATAACGCATGACGCATAACGGATAACCCACAACGCATAACGCATAAAGCATAACGAATAACGCATATCGCATAACGTATAACGCTTAACGCATAACGCATAACGCATAACGCATAACGCATAACGCGTAACGCATAACGCATAACGCGTAACGCATAACGCATAACGCATAACGCATAACGCATAACGCATAACGCATAACGCATAACGCATAACGCATAACGCATAACGCATAACGCATAACGCATAACGCATAACGCATAACGCATAACGCATAACGCATAACGCATAACGCATAACGCATAACGCATAACGCATAACGCATAACGCATAACGCATAACGCATAACGCATAACGCATAACGCATAACGCATAACGCATAACGCATAACGCATAACGCATAACGCATAACGCATAACGCATAACGCATAACGCATAACGCATAACGCATAACGCATAACGCATAACGCATAACGCATAACGCATAACGCATAACGCATAACGCATAACGAATAACGCATAACGCATAACGCATGACGCATAACGCATAACGAATAACGCATAACGCATAACGCATGACGCATAACGCATGACGCATAACGCATAACGCATAACGCATAACGCATAACGCATAACGCATAACGCATAACGCATAACGCATAACGCATAACGCATAACGCATAACGCATAACGCATAACGCATAACGCATAACGCATAACGCATAACGCATAACGCATAACGCATAACGCATAACGCATAACGCATAACGCATAACGCATAACGCATAACGCATAACGAATAACGCATAACGCATAACGCATGACGCATAACGCATAACGCATAACGCATAACGCATAACGCGTAACGCATAACGGATAACGCATAACGCATAACGCATAACGCATAACGCATAACGCATAACGCATAACGCATAACGCATAACGCATAACGCATAACGCATAACGCATAACGCATAACGCATAACGCATAACGCATAACGCATAACGCATAACGCATAACGCATAACGCATAACGCATAACGCATAAAGCATAACGCATAACGCATAACGCATAACGCATAACGCATAACGCATAACGCATAACGCATAACGCATAACGCATAACGTATAACGCTTAACGCATAACGCATAACGCATAACGCATAACGCATAACGCATAACGCATAACGCATAACGCATAACGCATAACGCATAACGCATAACGCATAACGCATAACGCATAACGCATGACGCATAACGGATAACCCATAACGCATAACGCATAAAGCATAGTCCATAACGGATAACGCATGACGCATAACGGATAACCCATAACGCATAACGCATAAAGCATAGTCCATAACGCATAACGCATGACACATTACTCATAACGCATTACGCATAACGCATAACGCATAACGCATAATGCATAACGCATTACGCATAACGCATAACGCTCAATGAAAAAGTCATAACGCATAACGCATAACGCATAACGCATAACGCATAACGCATAACGCATAACGCATAACGCATAATGCATAACGCATAACGCATAACGCAAAACGCATAACGCATAACGCATAACGCATAACGCATAACGCATAACGCATAACGCATAACGCATAACGCATAACGCATAACGCATAACGCATAACGCATAACGCATAACGCATAACGCATAACGCATAACGCATAACGCATAACGCATAACGCATAACGCATAACGCATAACGCATAACGCATAACGCATAACGCATAACGCATAACGCATAACGCATAACGGATAACGCATGACGCATAACGGATAACCCACAACGCATAACGCATAAAGCATAACGAATAACGCATATCGCATAACGTATAACGCTTAACGCATAACGCATAACGCATAACGCGTAACGCATAACGGATAACGCATAACGCATAACGCATAACGCATAACGCATAACGCATAACGCATAACGCATAACGCATAACGCATAACGCATAACGCATGACGCATGACGCATAACGCATAACGCATAACGCATAACGCATAACGCATAACGCATAACGCACAACGCATAACGCATAACGCATAACGCATAACGAATAACGCATATCGCATAACGTATAACGCTTAACGCATAACGCATAACGCATAACGCATAACGCGTAACGCATAACGCATAACGCATAACGAATAACGCATAACGCATAACGCATAACGCATAACGCACAACGCATAACGCATAACGCATAACGCATAACGCATAACGCATAACGCATAACGCATAACGCATAACGCATGACGCATGACGCATAACGCATAACGCATAACGCATAACGCATAACGCATAACGCATAACGCATAACGCATAACGCATAACGCATAACGCATAACGCATAACGAATAACGCATATCGCATAACGTATAACGCTTAACGCATAACGCATAACGCATAACGCATAACGCGTAACGCATAACGGATAACGCATAACGGATAACGCATAACGCATAACGCATAAAGCATAATGGATAACGCATGACGCATAACGGATAACCCACAACGCATAACGCATAAAGCATAGTCCATAACGCATAACGCATGACACATTACTCATAACGCATTACGCATAACGCATAACGCATAACGCATAATGCATAACGCATTACGCATAACGCATAACGCTCAATGAAAAAGTCATAACGCATAACGCATATCGCATAACCCGTAAAGCACAACGCATAACACATAACGCATAACGCATAACGCATAACGCATAACGCATAACGCATAACGCATAACGCATAACGCATAACGCATAACGCATAACGGATAACGCATGACGCATAACGCATAACGCATAACGCATAACGCATAACGCGTAACGCATAACGGATAACGCATAACGCATAGCGCATAACGCATAACGCATAACGAATAACGCATAACGCATAACGCATAACGCATAACGCATAACGCATAACGCATAACGCATAACGCATAACGCATAACGCATAACGCATAACGCATAACGCATAACGCATAACGCATAACGCATAACGCATAACGCATAACGCATAACGCATAACGCATAACGCATAACGCATAACGCATAACGCATAACGCATAACGCATAACGCATAACGCATAACGCATAACGCATAACGCATAACGCATAACGCATAACGCATAACGCATAACGCATAACGCATAACGCATAACGCATAACGCATGACGCATAACGGATAACCCATAACGCATAACGCATAAAGCATAACGCATAACGCATAACGCATAACGCATAACGCATAACGCATAACGCATAACGCATGACGCATAACGCATGACGCATAACGCATAACGCATAACGCATAACGCATAACGCATAACGCATAACGCATAACGCATAACGCATAACGCATAACGCATAACGCATAACGCATAACGCATAACGCATAACGCATAACGCATAACGCATAACGCATAACGCATAACGCATAACGCATAACGCATAACGCATAACGCATAACGCATAACGAATAACGCATAACGCATAACGCATGACGCATAACGCATAACGAATAACGCATAACGCATAACGCATGACGCATAACGCATGACGCATGACGCATAACGCATAACGCATAACGCATAACGCATAACGCATAACGCATAACGCATAACGCATAACGCATAACGCATAACGCATAACGCATAACGCATAACGCATAACGCATAACGCATAACGCATAACGCATAACGCATAACGCATAACGCATAACGCATAACGCATAACGCATAACGCATAACGCATAACGCATAACGCATAACGAATAACGCATAACGCATAACGCATGACGCATAACGCATAACGCATAACGCATAACGCATAACGCGTAACGCATAACGGATAACGCATAACGGATAACGCATAACGCATAACGCATAACGGATAACGCATGACGCATAACGGATAACCCACAACGCATGACGCATAACGGATAACCCATAACGCATAACGCATAAAGCATAGTCCATAACGCATAACGCATGACACATTACTCATAACGCATTACGCATAACGCATAACGCATAACGCATAATGCATAACGCATAACGCATAACGCATAACGCATAACGCATAACGCATAACGCATAACGCATAACGCATAACGCATAACGCATAACGCATAACGCATAACGCATAACGCATAACGCATAACGCATAACGCATAACGCATAACGCATAACGCATAACGCATAACGCATAACGCATAACGCATAAAGCATAACGCATAACGCATAACGCATAACGCATAACGCATAACGCATAACGCATAACGCATAACGCATAACGCATAACGTATAACGCTTAACGCATAACGCATAACGCATAACGCATAACGCATAACGCATAACGCATAACGCATAACGCATAACGCATAACGCATAACGCATAACGCATAACGCATAACGCATGACGCATAACGGATAACCCATAACGCATAACGCATAAAGCATAGTCCATAACGGATAACGCATGACGCATAACGGATAACCCATAACGCATAACGCATAAAGCATAGTCCATAACGCATAACGCATGACACATTACTCATAACGCATTACGCATAACGCATAACGCATAACGCATAATGCATAACGCATTACGCATAACGCATAACGCTCAATGAAAAAGTCATAACGCATAACGCATAACGCATAACGCATAACGCATAACGCATAACGCATAACGCATAACGCATAACGCATAATGCATAACGCATAACGCATAACGCAAAACGCATAACGCATAACGCATAACGCATAACGCATAACGCATAACGCATAACGCATAACGCATAACGCATAACGCATAACGCATAACGCATAACGCATAACGCATAACGCATAACGCATAACGCATAACGCATAACGCATAACGCATAACGCATAACGCATAACGCATAACGCATAACGCATAACGCATAACGCATAACGCATAACGCATAACGCATAACGCATAACGCATAACGGATAACGCATGACGCATAACGGATAACCCACAACGCATAACGCATAAAGCATAACGAATAACGCATATCGCATAACGTATAACGCTTAACGCATAACGCATAACGCATAACGCATAACGCGTAACGCATAACGGATAACGCATAACGCATAACGCATAACGCATAACGCATAACGCATAACGCATAACGCATAACGCATAACGCATAACGCATGACGCATGACGCATAACGCATAACGCATAACGCATAACGCATAACGCATAACGCACAACGCATAACGCATAACGCATAACGCATAACGAATAACGCATATCGCATAACGTATAACGCTTAACGCATAACGCATAACGCATAACGCATAACGCGTAACGCATAACGCATAACGCATAACGAATAACGCATAACGCATAACGCATAACGCATAACGCACAACGCATAACGCATAACGCATAACGCATAACGCATAACGCATAACGCATAACGCATAACGCATAACGCATGACGCATGACGCATAACGCATAACGCATAACGCATAACGCATAACGCATAACGCATAACGCATAACGCATAACGCATAACGCATAACGCATAACGAATAACGCATATCCCATAACGTATAACGCTTAACGCATAACGCATAACGCATAACGCATAACGCGTAACGCATAACGGATAACGCATAACGGATAACGCATAACGCATAACGCATAAAGCATAATGGATAACGCATGACGCATAACGGATAACCCACAACGCATAACGCATAAAGCATAGTCCATAACGCATAACGCATGACACATTACTCATAACGCATTACGCATAACGCATAACGCATAACGCATAATGCATAACGCATTACGCATAACGCATAACGCTCAATGAAAAAGTCATAACGCATAACGCATATCGCATAACCCGTAAAGCACAACGCATAACACATAACGCATAACGCATAACGCATAACGCATAACGCATAACGCATAACGCATAACGCATAACGCATAACGCATAACGGATAACGCATGACGCATAACGCATAACGCATAACGCATAACGCATAACGCGTAACGCATAACGCATAACGCATAACGCATAACGCATAACGCATAACGCATAACGCATAACGCATAACGCATAACGCATAACGCATAACGCATAACGCATAACGCATAACGCATAACGCATAACGCATAACGCATAACGCATAACGCATAACGCATAACGCATAACGCATAACGCATAACGCATAACGCATAACGCATAACGCATAACGCATAACGCATAACGCATGACGCATAACGGATAACCCATAACGCATAACGCATAAAGCATAGTCTATAACGGATAACGCATGACGCATAACGGATAACCCATAACGCATAACGCATAAAGCATAGTCCATAACGCATAACGCATGACACATTACTCATAACGCATTACGCATAACGCATAACGCATAACGCATAATGCATAACGCATAACGCATAACGCATAACGCATAACGCATAACGCATAACGCATAACGCATAACGCATAACGCATAACGCATAACGCATAACGCATAACGCATAACGCATAACGCATAACGCATAACGCATAACGCATAACGCATAACGCATAACGAATAACGCATATCGCATAACGTATAACGCTTAACGCATAACGCATAACGCATAACGCATAACGCGTAACGTATAACGCTTAACGCATAACGCATAACGCATAACGCATAACGCGTAACGCATAACGCATAACGCATAACGAATAACGCATAACGCATAACGCATAACGCATAACGCACAACGCATAACGCATAACGCATAACGCATAACGCATAACGCATAACGCATAACGCATAACGCATAACGCATGACGCATGACGCATAACGCATAACGCATAACGCATAACGCATAACGCATAACGCATAACGCATAACGCATAACGCATAACGCATAACGCATAACGCATAACGAATAACGCATATCGCATAACGTATAACGCTTAACGCATAACGCATAACGCATAACGCATAACGCGTAACGCATAACGGATAACGCATAACGGATAACGCATAACGCATAACGCATAAAGCATAATGGATAACGCATGACGCATAACGGATAACCCACAACGCATAACGCATAAAGCATAGTCCATAACGCATAACGCATGACACATTACTCATAACGCATTACGCATAACGCATAACGCATAACGCATAATGCATAACGCATTACGCATAACGCATAACGCTCAATGAAAAAGTCATAACGCATAACGCATATCGCATAACCCGTAAAGCACAACGCATAACACATAACGCATAACGCATAACGCATAACGCATAACGCATAACGCATAACGCATAACGCATAACGCATAACGCATAACGCATAACGCATAACGCATAACGGATAACGCATGACGCATAACGCATAACGCATAACGCATAACGCATAACGCGTAACGCATAACGGATAACGCATAACGCATAGCGCATAACGCATAACGCATAACGAATAACGCATAACGCATAACGCATAACGCATAACGCATAACGCATAACGCATAACGCATAACGCATAACGCATAACGCATAACGCATAACGCATAACGCATAACGCATAACGCATAACGCATAACGCATAACGCATAACGCATAACGCATAACGCATAACGCATAACGCATAACGCATAACGCATAACGCATAACGCATAACGCATAACGCATAACGCATAACGCATAACGCATAACGCATAACGCATAACGCATAACGCATAACGCATAACGCATAACGCATAACGCATAACGCATAACGCATGACGCATAACGGATAACCCATAACGCATAACGCATAAAGCATAGTCTATAACGGATAACGCATGACGCATAACGGATAACCCATAACGCATAACGCATAAAGCATAGTCCATAACGCATAACGCATGACACATTACTCATAACGCATTACGCATAACGCATAACGCATAACGCATAATGCATAACGCATAACGCATAACGCATAACGCATAACGCATAACGCATAACGCATAACGCATAACGCATAACGCATAACGCATAACGCATAACGCATAACGCATAACGCATAACGCATAACGCATAACGCATAACGCATAACGCATAACGCATAACGCATAACGCATAAAGCATAACGCATAACGCATAACGCATAACGCATAACGCATAACGCATAACGCATAACGCATAACGCATAACGTATAACGCTTAACGCATAACGCATAACGCATAACGCATAACGCGTAACGCATAAGGCATAACGCATAACGCATAACGCATAACGCATAACGCATAACGCATAACGCATAACGCATAACGCATAACGCATAACGCATAACGCATAACGCATAACGGATAACGCATGACGCATAACGGATAACCCACAACGCATAACGCATAAAGCATAACGAATAACGCATATCGCATAACGTATAACGCTTAACGCATAACGCATAACGCATAACGCATAACGCATAACGCGTAACGCATAACGCATAACGCGTAACGCATAACGCATAACGCATAACGCATAACGCATAACGCATAACGCATAACGCATAACGCATAACGCATAACGCATAACGCATAACGCATAACGCATAACGCATAACGCATAACGCATAACGCATAACGCATAACGCATAACGCATAACGCATAACGCATAACGCATAACGCATAACGCATAACGCATAACGCATAACGCATAACGCATAACGCATAACGCATAACGCATAACGCATAACGCATAACGCATAACGCATAACGCATAACGCATAACGCATAACGCATAACGCATAACGCATAACGCATAACGCATAACGCATAACGCATAACGCATAACGCATAACGCATAACGCATAACGCATAACGAATAACGCATAACGCATAACGCATGACGCATAACGCATAACGAATAACGCATAACGCATAACGCATGACGCATAACGCATGACGCATAACGCATAACGCATAACGCATAACGCATAACGCATAACGCATAACGCATAACGCATAACGCATAACGCATAACGCATAACGCATAACGCATAACGCATAACGCATAACGCATAACGCATAACGCATAACGCATAACGCATAACGCATAACGCATAACGCATAACGCATAACGCATAACGCATAACGCATAACGCATAACGCATAACGCATAACGCATAACGCATAACGCATAACGAATAACGCATAACGCATAACGCATGACGCATAACGCATAACGCATAACGCATAACGCATAACGCGTAACGCATAACGGATAACGCATAACGGATAACGCATAACGCATAACGCATAACGGATAACGCATGACGCATAACGGATAACCCACAACGCATGACGCATAACGGATAACCCATAACGCATAACGCATAAAGCATAGTCCATAACGCATAACGCATGACACATTACTCATAACGCATTACGCATAACGCATAACGCATAACGCATAATGCATAACGCATAACGCATAACGCATAACGCATAACGCATAACGCATAACGCATAACGCATAACGGATAACGCATGACGCATAACGGATAACCCACAACGCATAACGCATAAAGCATAACGAATAACGCATATCGCATAACGTATAACGCTTAACGCATAACGCATAACGCATAACGCATAACGGATAACGCATGACGCATAACGGATAACCCACAACGCATAACGCATAAAGCATAACGAATAACGCATATCGCATAACGTATAACGCTTAACGCATAACGCATAACGCATAACGCATAACGCATAACGCATAACGCATAACGCATAACGCATAACGCATAACGCATAACGCATAACGCATAACGCATAACGCATAACGCATAACGCATAACGCATAACGCATAACGCATAACGCATAACGAATAACGCATAACGCATAACGCATGACGCATAACGCATAACGCATAACGCATAACGCATAACGCGTAACGCATAACGGATAACGCATAACGGATAACGCATAACGCATAACGCATAACGCATAACGCATAACGCATAACGCATAACGCATAACGCATAACGCATAACGCATAACGCATAACGCATAACGCATAACGCATAACGCATAACGCATAACGCATAACGCATAACGCATAACGCATAACGCATAACGCATAACGCATAACGCATAACGCATAACGCATAACGCATAACGCATAACGCATAACGCATAACGCATAACGAATAACGCATAACGCATAACGCATGACGCATAACGCATAACGCATAACGCATAACGCATAACGCGTAACGCATAACGGATAACGCATAACGGATAACGCATAACGCATAACGCATAACGGATAACGCATGACGCATAACGGATAACCCACAACGCATGACGCATAACGGATAACCCATAACGCATAACGCATAAAGCATAGTCCATAACGCATAACGCATGACACATTACTCATAACGCATTACGCATAACGCATAACGCATAACGCATAATGCATAACGCATAACGCATAACGCATAACGCATAACGCATAACGCATAATGCATAACGCATAACGCATAACGCATAACGCATAACGCATAACGCATAACGCATAACGCATAACGGATAACGCATGACGCATAACGGATAACCCACAACGCATAACGCATAAAGCATAACGAATAACGCATATCGCATAACGTATAACGCTTAACGCATAACGCATAACGCATAACGCATAACGGATAACGCATGACGCATAACGGATAACCCACAACGCATAACGCATAAAGCATAACGAATAACGCATATCGCATAACGTATAACGCTTAACGCATAACGCATAACGCATAACGCATAACGCATAACGCGTAACGCATAACGCATAACGCGTAACGCATAACGCATAACGCATAACGCATAACGCATAACGCATAACGCATAACGCATAACGCATAACGCATAACGCATAACGCATAACGCATAACGCATAACGCATAACGCATAACGCATAACGCATAACGCATAACGCATAACGCATAACGCATAACGCATAACGCATAACGCATAACGCATAACGCATAACGCATAACGCATAACGCATAACGCATAACGCATAACGCATAACGCATAACGCATAACGCATAACGCATAACGCATAACGCATAACGCATAACGCATAACGCATAACGCATAACGCATAACGCATAACGCATAACGCATAACGCATAACGCATAACGCATAACGCATAACGCATAACGCATAACGCATAACGCATAACGAATAACGCATAACGCATAACGCATGACGCATAACGCATAACGAATAACGCATAACGCATAACGCATGACGCATAACGCATGACGCATAACGCATAACGCATAACGCATAACGCATAACGCATAACGCATAACGCATAACGCATAACGCATAACGCATAACGCATAACGCATAACGCATAACGCATAACGCATAACGCATAACGCATAACGCATAACGCATAACGCATAACGCATAACGCATAACGCATAACGCATAACGCATAACGCATAACGCATAACGCATAACGCATAACGCATAACGCATAACGCATAACGCATAACGCATAACGCATAACGCATAACGCATAACGAATAACGCATAACGCATAACGCATGACGCATAACGCATAACGCATAACGCATAACGCATAACGCGTAACGCATAACGGATAACGCATAACGGATAACGCATAACGCATAACGCATAACGGATAACGCATGACGCATAACGGATAACCCACAACGCATAACGCATAACGCATAACGAATAACGCATAACGCATAACGCATAACGCATAACGCATAACGCATAACGCATAACGCATAACGCATAACGCATAACGCATAACGCATAACGCATAACGCATAACGCATAACGCATAACGCATAACGCATAACGCATAACGCATAACGCATAACGCATAACGCATAACGCATAACGCATAACGCATAACGCATAACGCATAACGCATAACGCATAACGCATAACGCATAACGCATAACGCATAACGCATAACGCATAACGCATAACGCATAACGCATAACGCATAACGCATAACGCATAACGCATAACGCATAACGCATAACGCATAACGCATAACGCATAACGCATAACGCATAACGCATAACGCATAACGCATAACGCATAACGCATAACGCATAACGCATAACGCATAACGCATAACGCATAACGCATAACGCATAACGCATAACGCATAACTTATAACGCATAACGCATAAAGCATAACGCATAACGCATAACGCATAACGCATAACGCATAACGCATAACGCATAACGCATAACGCATAACGTATAACGCTTAACGCATAACGCATAACGCATAACGCATAACGCGTAACGCATAACGCATAACGCATAACGCATAACGCATAACGCATAACGCATAACGCATAACGCATAACGCATAACGCATAACGCATAACGCATAACGCATAACGGATAACGCATGACGCATAACGGATAACCCACAACGCATAACGCATAAAGCATAACGAATAACGCATATCGCATAACGTATAACGCTTAACGCATAACGCATAACGCATAACGCATAACGCATAACGCGTAACGCATAACGCATAACGCGTAACGCATAACGCATAACGCATAACGCATAACGCATAACGCATAACGCATAACGCATAACGCATAACGCATAACGCATAACGCATAACGCATAACGCATAACGCATAACGCATAACGCATAACGCATAACGCATAACGCATAACGCATAACGCATAACGCATAACGCATAACGCATAACGCATAACGCATAACGCATAACGCATAACGCATAACGCATAACGCATAACGCATAACGCATAACGCATAACGCATAACGCATAACGCATAACGCATAACGCATAACGCATAACGGATAACGCATGACGCATAACGGATAACCCACAACGCATAACGCATAAAGCATAACGAATAACGCATAGGGCATAACGTATAACGCTTAACGCATAACGCATAACGCATAACGCATAACGCATAACGCATAACGCATAACGCGTAACGCATAACGCGTAACGCATAACGCATAACGCATAACGCATAACGCATAACGCATAACGCATAACGCATAACGCATAACGCATAACGCATAACGCATAACGCATAACGCATAACGCATAACGCATAACGCATAACGCATAACGCATAACGCATAACGCATAACGCATAACGCATAACGCATAACGCATAACGCATAACGCATAACGCATAACGCATAACGCATAACGCATAACGCATAACGCATAACGCATAACGCATAACGCATAACGCATAACGCATAACGCATAACGCATAACGCATAACGCATAACGCATAACGCATAACGCATAACGCATAACGCATAACGCATAACGCATAACGCATAACGCATAACGCATAACGCATAACGCAAAACGCATAACGAATAACGCATAACGCATAACGCATGACGCATAACGCATAACGCATAACGCGTAACGCATAACGGATAAGGCATAACGGATAACGCATAACGCATAACGCATAACGGATAACGCATGACGCATAACGGATAACCCACAACGCATAACGCATAACGCATAACGAATAACGCATAACGCATAACGCATAACGCATAACGCATAACGCATAACGCATAACGCATAACGCATAACGCATAACGCATAACGCATAACGCATAACGCATAACGCATAACGCATAACGCATAACGCATAACGCATAACGCATAACGCATAACGCATAACGCATAACGCATAACGCATAACGCATAACGCATAACGCATAACGCATAACGCATAACGCATAACGCATAACGCATAACGCATAACGCATAACGCAAAACGCATAACGCATAACGCATAACGCATAACGCATAACGCATAACGCATAACGCATAACGCATAACGCATAACGAATAACGCATAACGCATAACGCATGACGCATAACGCATAACGCATAACGCATAACGCATAACGCATAACGCATAACGCGTAACGCATAACGGATAACGCATAACGGATAACGCATAACGCATAACGCATAACGGATAACGCATGACGCATAACGGATAACCCACAACGCATAACGCATAACGCATAACGAATAACGCATAACGCATAACGCATAACGCATAACGCATAACGCATAACGCATAACGCATAACGCATAACGCATAACGCATAACGCATAACGCATAACGCATAACGCATAACGCATAACGCATAACGCATAACGCATAACGCATAACGCATATCGCATAACGCATAACGTTCAATGAAAAAGTCATAACGCATAACGCATATCGCATAACCCGTAAAGCACAACGCATAACACATAACGCATAACGCATAACGCATAACGCATAACGCATAACGCATAACGCATAACGCATAACGCATAACGCATAACGCATAACGCATAACGCATAACGCATAACGCATAACGCATAACGCATAACGCATAACGCATAACACATAACGCATAACGCATAACGCATAACGCATAACGCATAACGCATAACGCATAACGCATAACGCATAACGCATAACGAATAACGCATATCGCATAACGTATAACGCATAACGCATAACGCATAACGCATAACGAATAACGCATATCGCATAACGTATAACGCTTAACGCATAACGCATAACGCATAACGCGTAACGCATAACGGATAACGCATAACGGATAACGCATAACGCATAACGCATAACGCATAACGCATAACGGATAACGCATAACGTTCAATGAAAAAGTCATAACGCATAACGCATATCGCATAACCCGTAAAGCACAACGCATAACACATAACGCATAACGCATAACGCATAACGCATAACGCATAACGCATAACGCATAACTGATAACGCATAACGTTCAATGAAAAAGTCATAACGCATAACGCATATCGCATAACCCGTAAAGCACAACGCATAACACATAACGCATAACGCATAACGCATAACGCATAACGCATAACGCATAACGCATAACGCATAACGCATAACGCATAACGCATAACGCATAACGCATAACGCATAACGCATAACGCATAACGCATAACGCATAACGCATAACGCATAACGCATAACGCATAACGCATAACGCATAACGCATAACGCATAACGCATAACGCATAACGCATAACGCATAACGCATAACGCATAACGCATAACGCATAACGCATAACGCATAACGCATAACGCATAACGCATAACGCATAACGCATAACGCATAACGCATAACGCATAACGCATAACGCATAACGCATAACGCATAACGCATAACGCATAACGCATAACGCATAACGAATAACGCATAACGCATAACGCATGACGCATAACGCATAACGCATAACGCATAACGCATGACGCATAACGCGTAACGCATAACGGATAACGCATAACGGATAACGCATAACGCATAACGCATAACGGATAACGCATGACGCATAACGGATAACCCACAACGCATAACGCATAACGCATAACGAATAACGCATAACGCATAACGCATAACGCATAACGCATAACGCATAACGCATAACGCATAACGCATAACGCATAACGCATAACGCATAACGCATAACGCATAACGCATAACGCATAACGCATAACGCATAACGCATAACGCATAACGCATAACGCATAACGCATAACGCATAACGCATAACGCATAACGCATAACGCATAACGCATAACGCATAACGGATAACGCATGACGCATAACGGATAACCCACAACGCATAACGCATAAAGCATAACGAATAACGCATATCGCATAACGTATAACGCTTAACGCATAACGCATGACGCATAACGCATAACGCGTAACGCATAACGGATAACGCATAACGCATAACGCATAACGCATAACGCATAACGCATAACGCATAACGCATAACGCATAACGCATAACGCATAACGCATAACGCATAACGCATAACGCATAACGCATAACGCATAACGCATAACGCATAACGCATAACGCATAACGCATAACGCATAACGCATAACGCATAACGCATAACGCATAACGCATAACGCATAACGCATAACGCATAACGCATAACGCATAACGCATAACGCATAACGCATAACGCATAACGCATAACGCATAACGCATAACGCATAACGCATAACGCATAACGCATAACGCATAACGCATAACGCATAACGCATAACGCATAACGCATAACGCATAACGCATAACGCATAACGCATACCGCATAACGCATAACGCATAACGCATAACGCATAACGGATAACGCATGACGCATAACGGATAACCCACAACGCATAACGCATAAAGCATAACGAATAACGCATATCGCATAACGTATAACGCTTAACGCATAACGCATAACGCATAACGCATAACGCGTAACGCATAACGGATAACGCATAACGCATAACGCATAACGCATAACGCATAACGCATAACGCATAACGCATAACGCATAACGCATAACGCATAACGCATAACGCATAACGCATAACGCATAACGCATAACGCATAACGAATAACGCATAACGCATAACGCATAACGCATAACGCACAACGCATAACGCATAACGCATAACGCATAACGCATAACGCATAACGCATAACGCATAACGCATGACGCATGACGCATAACGCATAACGCATAACGCATAACGCATAACGCATAACGCATAACGCATAACGCATAACGCATAACGCATAACGCATAACGCATAACGAATAACGCAATCGCATAACGTATAACGCTTAACGCATAACGCATAACGCATAACGCATAACGCATAACGCATAACGCATAACGCATAACGCATAACGCATAACGCATAACGCATAACGCATAAAGCATAACGCATAACGCATAACGCATAACGCATAACGCATAACGCATAACGCATAACGCATAACGCATAACGCATAACGCATAACGTATAACGCTTAACGCATAACGCATAACGCATAACGCATAACGCGTAACGCATAACGCATAACGCATAACGCATAACGCATAACGCATAACGCATAACGCATAACGCATAACGCATAACGCATAACGCATAACGGATAACGCATGACGCATAACGGATAACCCACAACGCATAACGCATAAAGCATAACGAATAACGCATATCGCATAACGTATAACGCTTAACGCATAACGCATAACGCATAACGCATAACGCATAACGCGTAACGCATAACGCATAACGCATAACGCATAACGCATAACGCATAACGCATAACGCATAACGCATAACGCATAACGCATAACGCATAACGCATAACGCATAACGCATAACGCATAACGCATAACGCATAACGCATAACGCATAACGCATAACGCATAACGCATAACGCATAACGCATAACGCATAACGCATAACGCATAACGCATAACGCATAACGCGTAACGCATAACGGATAACGCATAACGGATAACGCATAACGCATAACGCATAACGGATAACGCATGACGCATAACGGATAACCCACAACGCATAACGCATAACGCATAACGAATAACGCATAACGCATAACGCATAACGCATAACGCATAACGCATAACGCATAACGCATAACGCATAACGCATAACGCATAACGCATAACGCATAACGCATAACGCATAACGCATAACGCATAACGCATAACGCATAACGCATAACGCATAACGCATAACGCATAACGCATAACGCATAACGCATAACGCATAACGCATAACGCATAACGCATAACGCATAACGCATAACGCATAACGCATAACGCATAACGCATAACGCATAACGCATAACGCATAACGCATAACGCATAACGCATAACGCATAACGCATAACGCATAACGCATAACGCATAACGCATAACGCATAACGCATAACGCATAACGCATAACGCATAACGCATAACGCATAACGCATAACGCATAACGCATAACGCATAACGCATAACGCATAACGCATAACGCATAACGCATAACGCATAACGCATAACGCATAACGCATAACGCATAACGCATAACGCATAACGCATAACGCATAACGCATAACGCATAACGCATAACGCATAACGCATAACGCATAACGCATAACGCATAACGCATAACGCATAACGCATAACGCATAACGCATAACGCATAACGCATAACGCATAACGCATAACGCATAACGCATAACGCATAACGCATAACGCATAACGCATAACGCATAACGCATAACGCATAACGCATAACGCATAACGCATAACGCATAACGGATAACGAATAACGCATATCGCATAACGTATAACGCATAACGCATAACGCATAACGCATAACGCATAACGCATAACGCATAACGCATATCGCATAACGCATAACGCTTAACGCATAACGCATAACGCATAACGCATAACGCATAACGCATAACGCATAACGCATAACGCATAACGCATAACGCATAACGCATAACGCATAACGCATAACGCATAACGCATAACGCATAACGCATAACGCATAACGCATAACGCATAACGCATAACGCATAACGCATAACGCATAACGCATAACGCATAACGCATAACGCATAACGCATAACGCATAACGCATAACGCATAACGCATAACGCATAACGCATAACGCATAACGCATAACGCATAACGCATAACGCATAACGCATAACGCATAACGCATAACGCATAACGCATAACGCATAACGCATAACGCATAACGAATAACGCATATCGCATAACGTATAACGCTTAACGCATAACGCATAACGCATAACGCATAACGCGTAACGCATAACGGAAAACGCATAACGGATAACGCATAACGCATAACGCATAACGCATAACGGATAACGCATGACGCATAACGGATAACCCACAACGCATAACGCATAAAGCATAACGAATAACGCATATCGCATAACGTATAACGCTTAACGCATAACGCATAACGCATAACGCATAACGCATAACGCATAACGCATAACGCATAACGCATAACGCATAACGCATAACGCATAACGCATAACGCATAACGCATAACGCATAACGCATAACGCATAACGCATAACGCATAACGCATAACGCATAACGCATAACGCATAACGCATAACGCATAACGCATAACGCATAACGCATAACGCATAACGCATAACGCATAACGCATAACGCATAACGCATAACGCACGACGCATGACGCATAACGCATAACGCATAACGCATAACGCATAACGCATAACGCATAACGCATAACGCATAACGCATAACGCATAACGCATAACGCATAACGCATATCGCATAACGCATAACGTTCAATGAAAAAGTCATAACGCATAACGCATAACGCATAACGCATAACGCATAACGCATAACGCATAACGCATAACGCATAACGCATAACGCATAACGCATAACGCATAACGCATAACGCATAACGCATAACGCATAACGCATAACGCATAACGCATAACGCATAACGCATAACGCATAACGCATAACGCATAACGCATAACGCATAACGCATAACGCATAACGCATAACGCATAACGCATAACGCATAACGCATAACGCATAACGCATAACGCATAACGCATAACGCATAACGCATAACGCATAACGCATAACGCATAACGCATAACGCATAACGCATAACGCATAACGCATGACGCATAACGGATAACCCACAACGCATAACGCATAAAGCATAGTCCATATCGCATAACGCATGACACATTACTCATAACGCATTACGCATAACGCATAACGCATAACGCATAACGCATAACGCATAACGCATAACGCATAACGCATAACGCATAACGCATAACGCATAACGCATAACGCATAACGCATAACGCATAACGCATAACGCATAACGCATAACGCATAACGCATAACGCATAACGCATAACGCATAACGCATAACGCATAACGAATAACGCATAACGCATAACGCATAACGCATAAAGCATTGTCCATAACGCATAACGCATGACACATTACTCATAACGCATTACGCATAACGCATAACGCATAATGCATAACGCATTACGCATAACGCATAACGCTCAATGAAAAAGTCATAACGCATAACGCATATCGCATAACCCGTAAAGCACAGAGCATAACACATAACGCATAACGCATAACGCATAACGCATAACGCATAACGCATAACGCATAACGCATAACGCATAACGCATAACGCATAACGCATAACGCATAACGCATAACGCATAACGCATAACGCATAACGCATAACGCATAACGCATAACGCATAACGCATAACGCATAACGCATAACGCATAACGCATAACGCATAACGCATAACGCATAACGCATAACGCATAACGCATAACGCATAACGCATAACGCATAACGCATAACGCATAACGCATAACGCATAACGCATAACGGATAACGCATGACGCATAACGCATAACGCATAACGCATAACGCATAACGCGTAACGCATAACGGATAACGCATAACGCATAACGCATAACGCATAACGCATAACGCATCACGCATAACGCATAACGCATAACGCATAACGCATAACGCATAACGCATAACGCATAACGCATAACGCATAACGCATAACGCATAACGCATAACGCATAACGCATAACGCATAACGCATAACGCATAACGCATAACGCATAACGCGTAACGCATAACGCATAACGCATAACGCATAACGCATAACGCATAACGCATAACGCATAACGCATAACGCATAACGCATAACGCATAACGCAGAACGCATAACGCATCACGCATGACGCATAACGCATAACGCATAACGCATAACGCATAACGCATAACGCATAACGCATAACGCATAAAGCATAACGCATAACGCATAACGCATAACGCATAACGCATAACGCATAACGCATAACGCATAACGCATAACGCATAACGCATAACGCATAACGCATAACGCATAACGCATAACGCATAACGCATAACGCATAACGCATAACGCATAACGCATAACGCATAACGCATAACGAATAACGCATATCGCATAACGTATAACGCTTAACGCATAACGCATAACGCATAACGCATAACGCGTAACGCATAACGGATAACGCATAACGGATAACGCATAACGCATAACGCATAACGCATAACGGATAACCCACAACGCATAACGCATAAAGCATAGTCCATAACGCATAACGCATGACACATTACTCATAACGCATTACGCATAACGCATAACGCATAATGCATAACGCATTACGCATAACGCATAACGCTCAATGAAAAAGTCATAACGCATAACGCATATCGCATAACCCGTAAAGCACAACGCATAACACATAACGCATAACGCATAACGCATAACGCATAACGCATAACGCATAACGCATAACGCATAACGCATAACGCATAACGCATAACGCATAACGCATAACGCATAACGCATAACGCATAACGCATAACGCATAACGCATAACGCATAACGCATAACGCATAACGCATAACGCATAACGCATAACGCATAACGCATAACGCATAACGCATAACGCATAACGCATAACGCATAACGCATAACGCATAACGCATAACGCATAACGCATAACGCATAACGCATAACGCATAACGCATAACGCATAACGCATAACGCATAACGCATAACGCATAACGCATAACGCATAACGCATAACGCATAACGCATAACGCATAACGCATAACGCATAACGCATAACGCATAACGCATAACGCATAACGCATAACGCATAACGCATAACGCATAACGCATAACGCATAACGCATAACGCATAACGCATAACGCATAACGCATAACGCATAACGCATAACGCATAACGCATAACGCATAACGCATAACGCATAACGAATAACGCATAACGCATAACGCATAACGCATAACGCACAACGCATAACGCATAACGCATAACGCATAACGCATAACGCATAACGCATAACGCATGACGCATGACGCATAACGCATAACGCATAACGCATAACGCATAACGCATAACGCATAACGCATAACGCATAACGCATAACGCATAACGAATAACGCATATCGCATAACGTATAACGCTTAACGCATAACGCATAACGCATAACGCATAACGCGTAACGCATAACGGATAACGCATAACGGATAACGCATAACGCATAACGCATAAAGCATAATGGATAACGCATGACGCATAACGGATAACCCACAACGCATAACGCATAAAGCATAGTCCATAACGCATAACGCATGACACATTACTCATAACGCATTACGCATAACGCATAACGCATAACGCATAATGCATAACGCATTACGCATAACGCATAACGCTCAATGAAAAAGTCATAACGCATAACGCATATCGCATAACCCGTAAAGCACAACGCATAACACATAACGCATAACGCATAACGCATAACGCATAACGCATAACGCATAACGCATAACGCATAACGCATAACGGATAACGCATGACGCATAACGCATAACGCATAACGCATAACGCATAACGCGTAACGCATAACGGATAACGCATAACGCATAGCGCATAACGCATAACGCATAACGAATAACGCATAACGCATAACGCGTAACGCATAACGGATAACGCATAACGCATAGCGCATAACGCATAACGCATAACGAATAACGCATAACGCATAACGCATAACGCATAACGCATAACGCATAACGCATAACGCATAACGCATAACGCATAACGCATAACGCATAACGCATAACGCATAACGCATAACGCATAACGCATAACGCATAACGCATAACGCATAACGCATAACGCATAACGCATAACGCATAACGCATAATGCATAACGCATAACGCATAACGCAAAACGCATAACGCATAACGCATAACGCATAACGCATAACGCATAACGCATAACGCATAACGCATAACGCATAACGCATAACGCATAACGCATAACGCATAACGCATAACGCATAACGCATAACGCATAACGCATAACGCATAACGCATAACGCATAACGCATAACGCATAACGCATAACGCATAACGCATAACGCATAACGCATAACGCATAACGCATAACGCATAACGCATAACGGATAACGCATGACGCATAACGGATAACCCACAACGCATAACGCATAAAGCATAACGAATAACGCATATCGCATAACGTATAACGCTTAACGCATAACGCATAACGCATAACGCGTAACGCATAACGGATAACGCATAACGCATAACGCATAACGCATAACGCATAACGCATAACGCATAACGCATAACGCATAACGCATAACGCATAACGCATAACGCATGACGCATGACGCATAACGCATAACGCATAACGCATAACGCATAACGCATAACGCATAACGCATAACGCATAACGCATAACGCGTAACGAATAACGCATATCGCATAACGTATAACGCTTAACGCATAACGCATAACGCATAACGCATAACGCGTAACGCATAACGCATAACGCATAACGAATAACGCATAACGCATAACGCATAACGCATAACGCACAACGCATAACGCATAACGCATAACGCATAACGCATAACGCATAACGCATAACGCATAACGCATAACGCATGACGCATGACGCATAACGCATAACGCATAACGCATAACGCATAACGCATAACGCATAACGCATAACGCATAACGCATAACGCATAACGAATAACGCATATCGCATAACGTATAACGCTTAACGCATAACGCATAACGCATAACGCATAACGCGTAACGCATAACGGATAACGCATAACGGATAACGCATAACGCATAACGCATAAAGCATAATGGATAACGCATGACGCATAACGGATAACCCACAACGCATAACGCATAAAGCATAGTCCATAACGCATAACGCATGACACATTACTCATAACGCATTACGCATAACGCATAACGCATAACGCATAATGCATAACGCATTACGCATAACGCATAACGCTCAATGAAAAAGTCATAACGCATAACGCATATCGCATAACCCGTAAAGCACAACGCATAACACATAACGCATAACGCATAACGCATAACGCATAACGCATAACGCATAACGCATAACGCATAACGCATAACGCATAACGCATAACGCATAACGGATAACGCATGACGCATAACGCATAACGCATAACGCATAACGCATAACGCGTAACGCATAACGGATAACGCATAACGCATAGCGCATAACGCATAACGCATAACGAATAACGCATAACGCATAACGCATAACGCATAACGCATAACGCATAACGCATAACGCATAACGCATAACGCATAACGCATAACGCATAACGCATAACGCATAACGCATAACGCATAACGCATAACGCATAACGCATAACGCATAACGCATAACGCATAACGCATAACGCATAACGCATAACGCATAACGCATAACGCATAACGCATAACGCATAACGCATAACGCATAACGCATAACGCATAACGCATAACGCATAACGCATAACGCATAACGCATAACGCATAACGCATAACGCATAACGCATAACGCATAACGCATAACGCATAACGCATAACGCATAACGCATAACGCATAACGCATAACGCATGACGCATAACGGATAACCCATAACGCATAACGCATAAAGCATAGTCCATAACGGATAACGCATGACGCATAACGGATAACCCATAACGCATAACGCATAAAGCATAGTCCATAACGCATAACGCATGACACATTACTCATAACGCATTACGCATAACGCATAACGCATAACGCATAATGCATAACGCATTACGCATAACGCATAACGCTCAATGAAAAAGTCATAACGCATAACGCATAACGCATAACGCATAACGCATAACGCATAACGCATAACGCATAATGCATAACGCATAACGCATAACGCAAAACGCATAACGCATAACGCATAACGCATAACGCATAACGCATAACGCATAACGCATAACGCATAACGCATAACGCATAACGCATAACGCGTAACGCATAACGCATAACGCATAACGCATAACGCATAACGCATAACGCATAACGCATAACGCATAACGCATAACGCATAACGCATAACGCATAACGCATAACGCATAACGGATAACGCATGACGCATAACGGATAACCCACAACGCATAACGCATAAAGCATAACGAATAACGCATATCGCATAACGTATAACGCTTAACGCATAACGCATAACGCATAACGCATAACGCGTAACGCATAACGGATAACGCATAACGCATAACGCATAACGCATAACGCATAACGCATAACGCATAACGCATAACGCATAACGCATAACGCATAACGCATAACGCATAACGCATAACGCATAACGCATAACGCATAACGCATAACGCATAACGCATAACGCATAACGCATAACGCATAACGCATAACGCATAACGCATAACGCATAACGCATAACGCATAACGCATAACGCATAACGCATAACGCATAACGCATAACGCATAACGCATAACGCATAACGCATAACGCATAACGCATAACGCATAACGCATAACGCATAACGCATAACGCATAACGCATAACGCATAACGCATAACGCATAACGCATAACGCATAACGCATAACGCATAACGCATAACGCATAACGCATAACGCATAACGCATAACGAATAACGCATAACGCATAACGCATGACGCATAACGCATAACGCATAACGCATAACGCATAACGCGTAACGCATAACGGATAACGCATAACGGATAACGCATAACGCATAACGCATAACGGATAACGCATGACGCATAACGGATAACCCACAACGCATAACGCATAACGCATAACGAATAACGCATAACGCATAACGCATAACGCATAACGCATAACGCATAACGCATAACGCATAACGCATAACGCATAACGCATAACGCATAACGCATAACGCATAACGCATAACGCATAACGCATAACGCATAACGCATAACGCATAACGCATAACGCATAACGCATAACGCATAACGCATAACGCATAACGCATAACGCATAACGCATAACGCATAACGCATAACGCATAACGCATAACGCATAACGCATAACGCATAACGCATAACGCATAACGCATAACGCATAACGCATAACGCATAACGCATAACGCATAACGCATAACGCATAACGCATAACGCATAACGCATAACGCATAACGCATAACGCATAACGCATAACGCATAACGCATAACGCATAACGCATAACGCATAACGCATAACGCATAACGCATAACGCATAACGCATAACGCATAACGCATAACGCATAACGCATAACGCATAACGCATAACGCATAAAGCATAACGCATAACGCATAACGCATAACGCATAACGCATAACGCATAACGCATAACGCATAACGCATAACGCATAACGCATAACGTATAACGCTTAACGCATAACGCATAACGCATAACGCATAACGCGTAACGCATAACGCATAACGCATAACGCATAACGCATAACGCATAACGCATAACGCATAACGCATAACGCATAACGCATAACGCATAACGCATAACGCATAACGCATAACGCATAACGGATAACGCATGACGCATAACGGATAACCCACAACGCATAACGCATAAAGCATAACGAATAACGCATATCGCATAACGTATAACGCTTAACGCATAACGCATAACGCATAACGCATAACGCATAACGCGTAACGCATAACGCATAACGCGTAACGCATAACGCATAACGCATAACGCATAACGCATAACGCATAACGCATAACGCATAACGCATAACGCATAACGCATAACGCATAACGCATAACGCATAACGCATAACGCATAACGCATAACGCATAACGCATAACGCATAACGCATAACGCATAACGCATAACGCATAACGCATAACGCATAACGCATAACGCATAACGCATAACGCATAACGCATAACGCATAACGCATAACGCATAACGCATAACGCATAACGCATAACGCATAACGCATAACGCATAACGCATAACGCATAACGCATAACGCATAACGCATAACGCATAACGCATAACGCATAACGCATAACGCATAACGCATAACGCATAACGCATAACGCATAACGCATAACGCATAACGCATAACGCATAACGCATAACGCATAACGCATAACGAATAACGCATAACGCATAACGCATAACGCATAACGCACAACGCATAACGCATAACGCATAACGCATAACGCATAACGCATAACGCATAACGCATAACGCATAACGCATGACGCATGACGCATAACGCATAACGCATAACGCATAACGCATAACGCATAACGCATAACGCATAACGCATAACGCATAACGCATAACGCATAACGCATAACGCATAACGCATAACGCATAACGCATAACGCATAACGCATAACGAATAACGCATAACGCATAACGCATGACGCATAACGCATAACGCATAACGCATAACGCATAACGCATAACGCATAACGCATAAAGCATAACGCATAACGCATAACGCATAACGCATAACGCATAACGCATAACGCATAACGCATAACGCATAACGCATAACGCATAACGCATAACGCATAACGCATAACGCATAACGCATAACGCATAACGCATAACGCATAACGCATAACGCATAACGCATAACGCATAACGCATAACGCATAACGCATAACGCATAACGCATAACGCATAACGAATAACGCATAACGCATAACGCATAACGCATAACGCACAACGCATAACGCATAACGCATAACGCATAACGCATAACGCATAACGCATAACGCATAACGCATGACGCATGACGCATAACGCATAACGCATAACGCATAACGCATAACGCATAACGCATAACGTATAACGCTTAACGCATAACGCATAACGCATAACGCATAACGCGTAACGCATAACGCATAACGCATAACGCATAACGCATAACGCATAACGCATAACGCATAACGCATAACGCATAACGCATAACGCATAACGCATAACGCATAACGCATAACGGATAACGCATGACGCATAACGGATAACCCACAACGCATAACGCATAAAGCATAACGAATAACGCATATCGCATAACGTATAACGCTTAACGCATAACGCATAACGCATAACGCATAACGCATAACGCGTAACGCATAACGCATAACGCGTAACGCATAACGCATAACGCATAACGCATAACGCATAACGCATAACGCATAACGCATAACGCATAACGCATAACGCATAACGCATAACGCATAACGCATAACGCATAACGCATAACGCATAACGCATAACGCATAACGCATAACGCATAACGCATAACGCATAACGCATAACGCATAACGCATAACGCATAACGCATAACGCATAACGCATAACGCATAACGCATAACGCATAACGCATAACGCATAACGCATAACGCATAACGCATAACGCATAACGCATAACGCATAACGCATAACGCATAACGCATAACGCATAACGCATAACGCATAACGCATAACGCATAACGCATAACGCATAACGCATAACGCATAACGCATAACGCATAACGCATAACGCATAACGCATAACGCATAACGCATAACGCATAACGCATAACGCATAACGCATAACGCATAACGCATAACGCATAACGCATAACGCATAACGCATAACGCATAACGCATAACGCATAACGCATAACGCATAACGCATAACGCATAACGCATAACGCATAACGCATAACGCATAACGCATAACGCATAACGCATAACGAATAACGCATAACGCATAACGCATGACGCATAACGCATAACGCATAACGCATAACGCATAACGCATAACGCATAACGCATAAAGCATAACGCATAACGCATAACGCATAACGCATAACGCATAACGCATAACGCATAACGCATAACGCATAACGCATAACGCATAACGCATAACGCATAACGCATAACGCATAACGCATAACGCATAACGCATAACGCATAACGCATAACGCATAACGCATAACGCATAACGCATAACGCATAACGCATAACGCATAACGCATAACGCATAACGCATAACGAATAACGCATAACGCATAACGCATAACGCATAACGCACAACGCATAACGCATAACGCATAACGCATAACGCATAACGCATAACGCATAACGCATAACGCATAACGCATGACGCATGACGCATAACGCATAACGCATAACGCATAACGCATAACGCATAACGCATAACGCATAACGCATAACGCATAACGCATAACGAATAACGCATATCGCATAACGTATAACGCTTAACGCATAACGCATAACGCATAACGCATAACGCGTAACGCATAACGGATAACGCATAACGGATAACGCATAACGCATAACGCATAAAGCATAATGGATAACGCATGACGCATAACGGATAACCCACAACGCATAACGCATAAAGCATAGTCCATAACGCATAACGCATGACACATTACTCATAACGCATTACGCATAACGCATAACGCATAACGGATAATGCATAACGCATTACGCATAACGCATAACGCTCAATGAAAAAGTCATAACGCATAACGCATATCGCATAACCCGTAAAGCACAACGCATAACACATAACGCATAACGCATAACGCATAACGCATAACGCATAACGCATAACGCATAACGCATAACGCATAACGCATAACGCATAACGCATAACGGATAACGCATGACGCATAACGCATAACGCATAACGCATAACGCATAACGCGTAACGCATAACGGATAACGCATAACGCATAGCGCATAACGCATAACGCATAACGAATAACGCATAACGCATAACGCATAACGCATAACGCATAACGCATAACGCATAACGCATAACGCATAACGCATAACGCATAACGCATAACGCATAACGCATAACGCATAACGCATAACGCATAACGCATAACGCATAACGCATAACGCATAACGCATAACGCATAACGCATAACGCATAACGCATAACGCATAACGCATAACGCATAACGCATAACGCATAACGCATAACGCATAACGCATAACGCATAACGCATAACGCATAACGAATAACGCATAACGCATAACGCATGACGCATAACGCATAACGCATAACGCATAACGCATAACGCATAACGCATAACGCATAACGCATAACGCATAACGCATAACGCATAACGCATAACGCATAACGCATAACGCATAACGCATAACGCATAACGCATAACGCATAACGCATAACGCATAACGCATAACGCATAACGCATAAAGCATAACGCATAACGCATAACGCATAACGCATAACGCATAACGCATAACGCA
Organism: Lasioglossum baleicum; assembly: GCF_051020765.1. Classification (NCBI taxonomy): domain Eukaryota; kingdom Metazoa; phylum Arthropoda; class Insecta; order Hymenoptera; family Halictidae; genus Lasioglossum; species Lasioglossum baleicum. The sequence continues at coordinate 1,058,683 of NW_027469104.1, read as the reverse complement.
TAACGCATAACGCATAACGCATAACGCATAACGCATAACGCATAACGCATAACGCATAACGCATAACGCATAACGCATAACGCATAACGCATAACGCATAACGCATAACGCATAACGCATAACGCATAACGCATAACGCATAACGCATAACGCATAACGCATAACGCATAACGCATAACGCATAACGGATAACGCATGACGCATAACGGATAACCCACAACGCATAACGCATAAAGCATAACGAATAACGCATATCGCATAACGTATAACGCTTAACGCATAACGCATAACGCATAACGCATAACGCGTAACGCATAACGGATAACGCATAACGCATAACGCATAACGCATAACGCATAACGCATAACGCATAACGCATAACGCATAACGCATAACGCATAACGCATAACGCATAACGCATAACGCATAACGCATAACGCATAACGCATAACGCATAACGCATAACGCATAACGCATAACGCATAACGCATAACGCATAACGCATAACGCATAACGCATAACGCATAACGCATAACGCATAACGCATAACGCATAACGCATAACGCATAACGCATAACGCATAACGCATAACGCATAACGCATAACGCATAACGCATAACGCATAACGCATAACGCATAACGCATAACGCATAACGCATAACGCATAACGCATAACGCATAACGCATAACGCATAACGCATAACGCATAACGCATAACGCATAACGCATAACGCATAACGCATAACGCATAACGCATAACGCATAACGCATAACGCATAACGCATAACGCATAACGCATAACGCATAACGCATAACGCATAACGCATAACGCATAACGCATAACGCATAACGCATAACGCATAACGCATAACGCATAACGCATAACGCATAACGCATAACGCATTACGCATAACGCATAACGCATAACGCATAACGCATAACGAATAACGCATAACGCATAACGCATGACGCATAACGCATAACGCATAACGCGTAACGCATAACGGATAACGCATAACGGATAACGCATAACGCATAACGCATAACGGATAACGCATGACGCATAACGGATAACCCACAACGCATAACGCATAACGCATAACGAATAACGCATAACGCATAACGCATAACGCATAACGCATAACGCATAACGCATAACGCATAACGCATAACGCATAACGCATAACGCATAACGCATAACGCATAACGCATAACGCATAACGCATAACGCATAACGCATAACGCATAACGCATAACGCATAACGCATAACGCATAACGCATAACGCATAACGCATAACGCATAACGCATAACGCATAACGCATAACGCATAACGCATAACGCATAACGCATAACGCATAACGCATAACGCATAACGCATAACGCATAACGCATAACGCATAACGCATAACGCATAACGCATAACGCATAACGAATAACGCATATCGCATAACGTATAACGCTTAACGCATAACGCATAACGCATAACGCATAACGCATAACGCATAACGCATAACGCATAACGCATAACGCATAACGCATAACGCATAACGCATAACGCATAACGCATAACGCATAACGCATAACGCATAACGCATAACGCATAACGCATAACGCATAACGCATAACGCATAACGCATAACGCATAACGCATAACGCATAACGCATAACGCATAACGCATAACGCATAACGCATAACGCATAACGCATAACGAATAACGCATAACGCATAACGCATGACGCATAACGCATAACGCATAACGCATAACGCATAACGCATAGCGCGTAACGCATAACGGATAACGCATAACGGATAACGCATAACGCATAACGCATAACGGATAACGCATGACGCATAACGGATAACCCACAACGCATAACGCATAACGCATAACGAATAACGAATAACGCATAACGCATAACGCATAACGCATAACGCATAACGCATAACGCATAACGCATAACGCATAACGCATAACGCATAACGCATAACGCATAACGCATAACGCATAACGCATAACGCATAACGCATAACGCATAACGCATAACGCATAACGCATAACGCATAACGCATAACGCATAACGCATAACGCATAACGCATAACGCATAACGCATAACGCATAACGCATAACGCATAACGCATAACGCATAACGCATAACGCATAACGCATAACGCATAACGCATAACGCATAACGCATAACGCATAACGCATAACGCATAACGCATAACGCATAACGCATAACGCATAACGCATAACGCATAACGCATAACGCATAACGCATAACGCATAACGCATAACGCATAACGCATAACGCATAACGCATAACGCATAACGCATAACGCATAACGCATAACGCATAACGCATAACGCATAACGCATAACGCATAACGCATAAAGCATAACGCATAACGCATAACGCATAACGCATAACGCATAACGCATAACGCATAACGCATAACGCATAACGCATAACGCATAACGCATAACGTATAACGCTTAACGCATAACGCATAACGCATAACGCATAACGCGTAACGCATAACGCATAACGCATAACGCATAACGCATAACGCATAACGCATAACGCATAACGCATAACGCATAACGCATAACGCATAACGCATAACGGATAACGCATGACGCATAACGGATAACCCACAACGCATAACGCATAAAGCATAACGAATAACGCATATCGCATAACGTATAACGCTTAACGCATAACGCATAACGCATAACGCATAACGCGTAACGCATAACGGATAACGCATAACGCATAACGCATAACGCATAACGCATAACGCATAACGCATAACGCATAACGCATAACGCATAACGCATAACGCATAACGCATAACGCATAACGCATAACGCATAACGCATAACGCATAACGCATAACGCATAACGCATAACGCATAACGCATAACGCATAACGCATAACGCATAACGCATAACGCATAACGCATAACGCATAACGCATAACGCATAACGCATAACGCATAACGCATAACGCATAACGCATAACGCATAACGCATAACGCATAACGCATAACGCATAACGCATAACGCATAACGCATAACGCATAACGCATAACGCATAACGCATAACGCATAACGAATAACGCATATCGCATAACGTATAACGCTTAACGCATAACGCATAACGCATAACGCATAACGCATAACGCATAACGCATAACGCATAACGCATAACGCATAACGCATAACGCATAACGCATAACGCATAACGCATAACGCATAACGCATAACGCATAACGCATAACGCATAACGCATAACGCATAACGCATAACGCATAACGCATAACGCATAACGCATAACGCATAACGCATAACGCATAACGCATAACGCATAACGCATAACGCATAACGCATAACGCATAACGAATAACGCATAACGCATAACGCATGACGCATAACGCATAACGCATAACGCATAACGCATAACGCATAACGCGTAACGCATAACGGATAACGCATAACGGATAACGCATAACGCATAACGCATAACGGATAACGCATGACGCATAACGGATAACCCACAACGCATAACGCATAACGCATAACGAATAACGAATAACGCATAACGCATAACGCATAACGCATAACGCATAACGCATAACGCATAACGCATAACGCATAACGCATAACGCATAACGCATAACGCATAACGCATAACGCATAACGCATAACGCATAACGCATAACGCATAACGCATAACGCATAACGCATAACGCATAACGCATAACGCATAACGCATAACGCATAACGCATAACGCATAACGCATAACGCATAACGCATAACGCATAACGCATAACGCATAACGCATAACGCATAACGCATAACGCATAACGCATAACGCATAACGCATAACGCATAACGCATAACGCATAACGCATAACGCATAACGCATAACGCATAACGCATAACGCATAACGCATAACGCATAACGCATAACGCATAACGCATAACGCATAACGCATAACGCATAACGCATAACGCATAACGCATAACGCATAACGCATAACGCATAACGCATAACGCATAACGCATAACGCATAACGCATAACGCATAAAGCATAACGCATAACGCATAACGCATAACGCATAACGCATAACGCATAACGCATAACGCATAACGCATAACGCATAACGCATAACGCATAACGTATAACGCTTAACGCATAACGCATAACGCATAACGCATAACGCGTAACGCATAACGCATAACGCATAACGCATAACGCATAACGCATAACGCATAACGCATAACGCATAACGCATAACGCATAACGCATAACGCATAACGGATAACGCATGACGCATAACGGATAACCCACAACGCATAACGCATAAAGCATAACGAATAACGCATATCGCATAACGTATAACGCTTAACGCATAACGCATAACGCATAACGCATAACGCGTAACGCATAACGGATAACGCATAACGCATAACGCATAACGCATAACGCATAACGCATAACGCATAACGCATAACGCATAACGCATAACGCATAACGCATAACGCATAACGCATAACGCATAACGCATAACGCATAACGCATAACGCATAACGCATAACGCATAACGCATAACGCATAACGCATAACGCATAACGCATAACGCATAACGCATAACGCATAACGCATAACGCATAACGCATAACGCATAACGCATAACGCATAACGCATAACGCATAACGCATAACGCATAACGCATAACGCATAACGCATAACGCATAACGCATAACGCATAACGCATAACGCATAACGCATAACGCATAACGCATAACGCATAACGCATAACGCATAACGCATAACGCATAACGCATAACGCATAACGCATACCGCATAACGCATAACGCATAACGCATAACGCATAACGGATAACGCATGACGCATAACGGATAACCCACAACGCATAACGCATAAAGCATAACGAATAACGCATATCGCATAACGTATAACGCTTAACGCATAACGCATAACGCATAACGCATAACGCGTAACGCATAACGGATAACGCATAACGCATAACGCATAACGCATAACGCATAACGCATAACGCATAACGCATAACGCATAACGCATAACGCATAACGCATAACGCATAACGCATAACGCATAACGCATAACGCATAACGCATAACGCATAACGCATAACGCATAACGCATAACGCATAACGCATAACGCATAACGCATAACGCATAACGCATAACGCATAACGCATAACGCATAACGCATAACGCATAACGCATAACGCATAACGCATAACGCATAACGCATAACGCATAACGCATAACGAATAACGCATGACGCATAACGCATAACGCATAACGCATAACGCATAACGCATAACGCATAACGCGTAACGCATAACGGATAACGCATAACGGATAACGCATAACGCATAACGCATAACGCATAACGCATAACGGATAAAGCATGACGCATAACGGATAACCCACAACGCATAACGCATAAAGCATAGTCCATAACGCATAACGCATGACACATTACTCATAACGCATTACGCATAACGCATAACGCATAAGGCATAACGCATAACGCATAACGCATAACGCATAACGCATAACGCATAACGCATAACGCATAACGCATAACGCATAACGCATAACGCATAACGCATAACGCATAACGCATATCGCATAACGTATAACGCTTAACGCATAACGCATAACGCATAACGCATAACGCATAACGCATAACGCATAACGCATAACGCATAACGCATAACGCATAACGCATAACGCATAACGCATAACGCATAACGCATAACGCATAACGCATAACGCATAACGCATAACGCATAACGCATAACGCATAACGCATAACGCATGACGCATAACGCATAACGCATAACGCATAACGCATAACGCATAACGCATAACGCATAACGCATAACGCATAACGCATAACGCATAAAGCATAACGCATAACGCATAACGCATAACGCATAACGCATAACGCATAACGCATAACGCATAACGCATAACGCATAACGCATAACGCATAACGCATAACGCATAACGCATAACGCATAACGCATAACGCATAACGCATAACGCATAACGCATAACGCATAACGCATAACGCATAACGCATAACGCATAACGCATAACGCATAACGCATAACGCATAACGCATAACGCATAACGCATAACGCATAACGCATAACGCATAACGCATAACGCATAACGCATAACGCATAACGCATAACGCATAACGCATAACGCATAACGCATAACGCATAACGCATAACGCATAACGCATAACGCATAACGCATAACGCATAACGCATAACGCATAACGCATAACGCATAACGCATAACGCATAACGCATAACGCATAACGCATAACGCATAACGCATAACGCATAACGCATAACGAATAACGCATAACGCATAACGCATGACGCATAACGCATAACGCATAACGCATAACGCATAACGCATAACGCATAACGCATAACGCATAACGCATAACGCATAACGCATAACGCATAACGCATAACGCATAACGCATAACGCATAACGCATAACGCATAACGCATAACGCATAACGCATAACGCATAACGCATAAAGCATAACGCATAACGCATAACGCATAACGCATAACGCATAACGCATAACGCATAACGCATAACGCATAACGCATAACGCATAACGCATAACGCATAACGCATAACGCATAACGCATAACGCATAACGCATAACGCATAACGCATAACGCATAACGCATAACGCATAACGCATAACGCATAACGCATAACGCATAACGCATAACGCATAACGCATAACGCATAACGCATAACGGATAACGCATGACGCATAACGGATAACCCACAACGCATAACGCATAAAGCATAACGAATAACGCATATCGCATAACGTATAACGCTTAACGCATAACGCATAACGCATAACGCATAACGCGTAACGCATAACGGATAACGCATAACGCATAACGCATAACGCATAACGCATAACGCATAACGCATAACGCATAACGCATAACGCATAACGCATAACGCATAACGCATAACGCATAACGCATAACGCATAACGCATAACGCATAACGCATAACGCATAACGCATAACGCATAACGCATAACGCATAACGCATAACGAATAACGCATAACGCATAACGCATAACGCATAACGCACAACGCATAACGCATAACGCATAACGCATAACGCATAACGCATAACGCATAACGCATAACGCATAACGCATGACGCATGACGCATAACGCATAACGCATAACGCATAACGCATAACGCATAACGCATAACGCATAACGCATAACGCATAACGCATAACGCATAACGCATAACGCATAACGAATAACGCAATCGCATAACGTATAACGCTTAACGCATAACGCATAACGCATAACGCATAACGCATAACGCATAACGCATAACGCATAACGCATAACGCATAACGCATAACGCATAACGCATAAAGCATAACGCATAACGCATAACGCATAACGCATAACGCATAACGCATAACGCATAACGCATAACGCATAACGTATAACGCTTAACGCATAACGCATAACGCATAACGCATAACGCGTAACGCATAACGCATAACGCATAACGCATAACGCATAACGCATAACGCATAACGCATAACGCATAACGCATAACGCATAACGCATAACGCATAACGGATAACGCATGACGCATAACGGATAACCCACAACGCATAACGCATAAAGCATAACGAATAACGCATATCGCATAACGTATAACGCTTAACGCATAACGCATAACGCATAACGCATAACGCATAACGCGTAACGCATAACGCATAACGCATAACGCATAACGCATAACGCATAACGCATAACGCATAACGCATAACGCATAACGCATAACGCATAACGCATAACGCATAACGCATAACGCATAACGCATAACGCATGACGCATAACGCATAACGCATAACGCATAACGCATAACGCATAACGCATAACGCATAACGCATAACGCATAACGCGTAACGCATAACGGATAACGCATAACGGATAACGCATAACGCATAACGCATAACGGATAACGCATGACGCATAACGGATAACCCACAACGCATAACGCATAACGCATAACGAATAACGCATAACGCATAACGCATAACGCATAACGCATAACGCATAACGCATAACGCATAACGCATAACGCATAACGCATAACGCATAACGCATAACGCATAACGCATAACGCATAACGCATAACGCATAACGCATAACGCATAACGCATAACGCATAACGCATAACGCATAACGCATAACGCACAACGCATAACGCATAACGCATAACGCATAACGCATAACGCATAACGCATAACGCATAACGCATAACGCATAACGCATAACGCATAACGCATAACGCATAACGCATAACGCATAACGCATAACGCATAACGCATAACGCATAACGCATAACGCATAACGCATAACGCATAACGCATAACGCATAACGCATAACGCATAACGCATAACGCATAACGCATAACGAATAACGCATATCGCATAACGTATAACGCTTAACGCATAACGCATAACGCATAACGCATAACGCATAACGCATAACGCATAACGCATAACGCATAACGCATAACGCATAACGCATAACGCATAACGCATAACGCATAACGCATAACGCATAACGCATAACGCATAACGCATAACGCATAACGCATAACGCATAACGCATAACGCATAACGCATAACGCATAACGCATAACGCATAACGCATAACGCATAACGCATAACGCATAACGCATAACGCATAACGCATAACGCATAACGCATAACGCATAACGCATAACGCATAACGCATAACGCATAACGAATAACGCATAACGCATAACGCATGACGCATAACGCATAACGCATAACGCATGACGCATAACGCGTAACGCATAACGGATAACGCATAACGGATAACGCATAACGCATAACGCATAACGGATAACGCATAACGGATAACCCACAACGCATAACGCATAACGCATAACGAATAACGCATAACGCATAACGCATAACGCATAACGCATAACGCATAACGCATAACGCATAACGCATAACGCATAACGCATAACGCATAACGCATAACGCATAACGCATAACGCATAACGCATAACGCATAACGCATAACGCATAACGCATAACGCATAACGCATAACGCATAACGCATAACGAATAACGCATAACGCATAACGCATAACGCATAACGCACAACGCATAACGCATAACGCATAACGCATAACGCATAACGCATAACGCATAACGCATAACGCATAACGCATAACGCATAACGCATGACGCATGACGCATAACGCATAACGCATAACGCATAACGCATAACGCATAACGCATAACGCATAACGCATAACGCATAACGCATAACGCATAACGCATAACGCATAACGAATAACGCATATCGCATAACGTATAACGCTTAACGCATAACGCATAACGCATAACGCATAACGCATAACGCATAACGCATAACGCATAACGCATAACGCATAACGCATAACGCATAACGCATAACGCATAACGCATAACGCATAACGCATAACGCATAACGCATAACGCATAACGCATAACGCATAACGCATAACGCATAACGCATAACGCATAACGCATAACGCATAACGCATAACGCATAACGCATAACGCATAACGCATAACGCATAACGCATAACGCATAACGCATAACGCATAACGCATAACGCATAACGCATAACGCATAACGCATAACGCATAACGAATAACGCATAACGCATAACGCATGACGCATAACGCATAACGCATAACGCATGACGCATAGCGCGTAACGCATAACGGATAACGCATAACGGATAACGCATAACGCATAACGCATAACGGGTAACGCATGACGCATAACGGATAACCCACAACGCATAACGCATAACGAATAACGCATAACGCATAACGCATAACGCATAACGCATAACGCATAACGCATAACGCATAACGCATAACGCATAACGCATAACGCATAACGCATAACGCATAACGCATAACGCATAACGCATAACGCATAACGCATAACGCATAACGCATAACGCATAACGCATAACGCATAACGCATAACGCATAACGCATAACGCATAACGCATAACGCATAACGCATAACGCATAACGCATAACGCATAACGCATAACGCATAACGCATAACGCATAACGCATAACGCATAACGCATAACGCATAACGCATAACGCATAACGCATAACGCATAACGCATAACGCATAACGCATAACGCATAACGCATAACGCATAACGCATAACGCATAACGCATAACGCATAACGCATAACGCATAACGCATAACGCATAACGCATAACGCATAACGCATAACGCATAACGCATAACGCATAACGCATAACGCATAACGCATAACGCATAACGCATAACGCATAACGCATAACGCATAACGCATAACGCATAACGCATAACGCATAACGCATAACGCATAACGCATAACGCATAACGCATAACGCATAACGCATAACGCATAACGCATAACGCATAACGCATAACGCATAACGCATAACGCATAACGCATAACGCATAACGCATAACGCATAACGCATAACGCATAACGCATAACGCATAACGCATAACGCATAACGCATAACGCATAACGCATGACGCATGACGCATGACGCATAACGCATAACGCATAACGCATAACGCATAACGCATAACGCATAACGCATAACGCATAACGCATAACGCATAACGCATAACGCATAACGCATAACGAATAACGCATATCGCATAACGTATAACGCTTAACGCATAACGCATAACGCATAACGCATAACGCATAACGCATAACGCATAACGCATAACGCATAACGCATAACGCATAACGCATAACGCATAACGCATAACGCATAACGCATAACGCATAACGCATAACGCATAACGCATAACGCATAACGCATAACGCATAACGCATAACGCATAACGCATAACGCATAACGCATAACGCATAACGCATAACGCATAACGCATAACGCATAACGCATAACGCATAACGCATAACGCATAACGCATAACGCATAACGCATAACGCATAACGCATAACGCATAACGCATAACGCATAACGCATAACGCATAACGCATAACGCATAACGCATAACGAATAACGCATAACGCATAACGCATGACGCATAACGCATAACGCATAACGCATGACGCATAACGCGTAACGCATAACGGATAACGCATAACGGATAACGCATAACGCATAACGGATAACGCATAACGGATAACCCACAACGCATAACGCATAACGCATAACGAATAACGCATAACGCATAACGCATAACGCATAACGCATAACGCATAACGCATAACGCATAACGCATAACGCATAACGCATAACGCATAACGCATAACGCATAACGCATAACGCATAACGCATAACGCATAACGCATAACGCATAACGCATAACGCATAACGCATAACGAATAACGCATAACGCATAACGCATAACGCATAACGCACAACGCATAACGCATAACGCATAACGCATAACGCATAACGCATAACGCATAACGCATAACGCATAACGCATAACGCATAACGCATGACGCATGACGCATAACGCATAACGCATAACGCATAACGCATAACGCATAACGCATAACGCATAACGCATAACGCATAACGCATAACGCATAACGCATAACGCATAACGCATAACGAATAACGCATATCGCATAACGTATAACGCTTAACGCATAACGCATAACGCATAACGCATAACGCATAACGCATAACGCATAACGCATAACGCATAACGCATAACGCATAACGCATAACGCATAACGCATAACGCATAACGCATAACGCATAACGCATAACGCATAACGCATAACGCATAACGCATAACGCATAACGCATAACGCATAACGCATAACGCATAACGCATAACGCATAACGCATAACGCATAACGCATAACGCATAACGCATAACGCATAACGCATAACGCATAACGAATAACGCATAACGCATGACGCATAACGCATAACGCATAACGCATGACGCATAACGCGTAACGCATAACGGATAACGCATAACGGATAACGCATAACGCATAACGCATAACGGGTAACGCATGACGCATAACGGATAACCCACAACGCATAACGCATAACGAATAACGCATAACGCATAACGCATAACGCATAACGCATAACGCATAACGCATAACGCATAACGCATAACGCATAACGCATAACGCATAACGCATAACGCATAACGCATAACGCATAACGCATAACGCATAACGCATAACGCATAACGCATAACGCATAACGCATAACGCATAACGCATAACGCATAACGCATAACGCATAACGCATAACGCATAACGCATAACGCATAACGCATAACGCATAACGCATAACGCATAACGCATAACGCATAACGCATAACGCATAACGCATAACGCATAACGCATAACGCATAACGCATAACGCATAACGCATAACGCATAACGCATAACGCATAACGGATAACGCATAACGGATAACGCATAACGCATAACGGATAACGCATAACGGATAACCCACAACGCATAACGCATAACGCATAACGAATAACGCATAACGCATAACGCATAACGCATAACGCATAACGCATAACGCATAACGCATAACGCATAACGCATAACGCATAACGCATAACGCATAACGCATAACGCATAACGCATAACGCATAACGCATAACGCATAACGCATAACGCATAACGAATAACGCATAACGCATAACGCATAACGCATAACGCACAACGCATAACGCATAACGCATAACGCATAACGCATAACGCATAACGCATAACGCATAACGCATAACGCATAACGCATAACGCATGACGCATGACGCATAACGCATAACGCATAACGCATAACGCATAACGCATAACGCATAACGCATAACGCATAACGCATAACGCATAACGCATAACGCATAACGCATAACGCATAACGCATAACGAATAACGCATATCGCATAACGTATAACGCTTAACGCATAACGCATAACGCATAACGCATAACGCATAACGCATAACGCATAACGCATAACGCATAACGCATAACGCATAACGCATAACGCATAACGCATAACGCATAACGCATAACGCATAACGCATAACGCATAACGCATAACGCATAACGCATAACGCATAACGCATAACGCATAACGCATAACGCATAACGCATAACGCATAACGCATAACGCATAACGCATAACGCATAACGCATAACGAATAACGCATAACGCATGACGCATAACGCATAACGCATAACGCATGACGCATAACGCGTAACGCATAACGGATAACGCATAACGGATAACGCATAACGCATAACGCATAACGGGTAACGCATGACGCATAACGGATAACCCACAACGCATAACGCATAACGAATAACGCATAACGCATAACGCATAACGCATAACGCATAACGCATAACGCATAACGCATAACGCATAACGCATAACGCATAACGCATAACGCATAACGCATAACGCATAACGCATAACGCATAACGCATAACGCATAACGCATAACGCATAACGCATAACGCATAACGCATAACGCATAACGCATAACGCATAACGCATAACGCATAACGCATAACGCATAACGCATAACGCATAACGCATAACGCATAACGCATAACGCATAACGCATAACGCATAACGCATAACGCATAACGCATAACGCATAACGCATAACGCATAACGCATAACGCATAACGCATAACGCATAACGCATAACGCATAACGCATAACGCATAACGCATAACGCATAACGCATAACGCATAACGCATAACGCATAACGCATAACGCATAACGCATAACGCATAACGCATAACGCATAACGCATAACGCATAACGCATAACGCATAACGCATAACGCATAACGCATAACGCATAACGCATAACGCATAACGTATAACGCTTAACGCATAACGCATAACGCATAACGCATAACGCATAACGCATAACGCATAACGCATAACGCATAACGCATAACGCATAACGCATAACGCATAACGCATAACGCATAACGCATAACGCATAACGCATAACGCATAACGCATAACGCATAACGCATAACGCATAACGCATAACGCATAACGCATAACGCATAACGCATAACGCATAACGCATAACGCATAACGCATAACGCATAACGCATAACGCATAACGCATAACGCATAACGCATAACGCATAACGCATAACGCATAACGCATAAAGCATAACGCATAACGCATAACGCATAACGCATAACGCATAACGCATAACGCATAACGCATAACGCATAACGCATAACGCATAACGCATAACGCATAACGCATAACGCATAACGCATAACGCATAACGCATAACGCATAACGCATAACGCATAACGCATAACGCATAACGCATAACGCATAACGCATAACGCATAACGCATGACGCATGACGCATAACGCATAACGCATAACGCATAACGCATAACGCATAACGCATAACGCATAACGCATAACGCATAACGCATAACGCATAACGCATAACGCATAACGCATAACGAATAACGCATATCGCATAACGTATAACGCTTAACGCATAACGCATAACGCATAACGCATAACGCATAACGCATAACGCATAACGCATAACGCATAACGCATAACGCATAACGCATAACGCATAACGCATAACGCATAACGCATAACGCATAACGCATAACGCATAACGCATAACGCATAACGCATAACGCATAACGCATAACGCATAACGCATAACGCATAACGCATAACGCATAACGCATAACGCATAACGCATAACGCATAACGCATAACGCATAACGCATAACGCATAACGCATAACGCATAACGCATAACGCATAACGCATAACGCATAACGCATAACGCATAACGCATAACGCATAACGCATAACGCATAACGAATAACGCATAACGCATAACGCATGACGCATAACGCATAACGCATAACGCATGACGCATAACGCGTAACGCATAACGGATAACGCATAACGGATAACGCATAACGCATAACGCATAACGGATAACGCATGACGCATAACGGATAACCCACAACGCATAACGCATAACGAATAACGCATAACGCATAACGCATAACGCATAACGCATAACGCATAACGCATAACGCATAACGCATAACGCATAACGCATAACGCATAACGCATAACGCATAACGCATAACGCATAACGCATAACGCATAACGCATAACGCATAACGCATAACGCATAACGCATAACGCATAACGCATAACGCATAACGCATAACGCATAACGCATAACGCATAACGCATAACGCATAACGCATAACGCATAACGCATAACGCATAACGCATAACGCATAACGCATAACGCATAACGCATAACGCATAACGCATAACGCATAACGCATAACGCATAACGCATAACGCATAACGCATAACGCATAACGCATAACGCATAACGCATAACGCATAACGCATAACGCATAACGCATAACGCATAACGCATAACGCATAACGCATAACGCATAACGCATAACGCATAACGCATAACGCATAACGCATAACGCATAACGCATAACGCATAACGCATAAAGCATAACGCATAACGCATAACGCATAACGCATAACGCATAACGCATAACGCATAACGCATAACGCATAACGCATAACGCATAACGCATAACGCATAACGTATAACGCTTAACGCATAACGCATAACGCATAACGCATAACGCATAACGCATAACGCATAACGCATAACGCATAACGCTTAACGCATAACGCATAACGCATAACGCATAACGCGTAACGCATAACGCATAACGCATAACGCATAACGCATAACGCATAACGCATAACGCATAACGCATAACGCATAACGCATAACGCATAACGCATAACGCATAACGCATAACGCATAACGCATAACGCATAACGCATAACGCATAACGCATAACGCATAACGCATAACGCATAACGCATAACGCATAACGCATAACGCATAACGCATAACGCATAACGCATAACGCATAACGCATAACGCATAACGCATAACGCATAAAGCATAACGCATAACGCATAACGCATAACGCATAACGCATAACGCATAACGCATAACGCATAACGCATAACGCATAACGCATAACGCATAACGCATAACGTATAACGCTTAACGCATAACGCATAACGCATAACGCATAACGCATAACGCATAACGCATAACGCATAACGTATAACGCTTAACGCATAACGCATAACGCATAACGCATAACGCGTAACGCATAACGCATAACGCATAACGCATAACGCATAACGCATAACGCATAACGCATAACGCATAACGCATAACGCATAACGCATAACGCATAACGCATAACGCATAACGCATAACGCATAACGCATAACGCATAACGCATAACGCATAACGCATAACGCATAACGCATAACGCATAACGCATAACGCATAACGCATAACGCATAACGCATAACGTATAACGCTTAACGCATAACGCATAACGCATAACGCATAACGCATAACGCATAACGCATAACGCATAACGCATAACGAATAACGCATAACGCATAACGCGTAACGCATAACGCATAACGCATAACGCATAACGCATAACGCATAACGCATAACGCATAACGCATAACGCATAACGCATAACGCATAACGCATAACGCATAACGCATAACGCATAACGCATAACGCATAACGCATAACGCATAACGCATAACGCATAACGCATAACGCATAACGCATAACGCATAACGCATAACGCATAACGCATAACGCATAACGCATAACGCATAACGCATAACGCATAACGCATAACGCATAACGCATAACGCATAACGAATAACGCATAACGCATAACGCATGACGCATAACGCATAACGCATAACGCATAACGCATAACGCATAACGCATAACGCATAACGCATAACGCGTAACGCATAACGGATAACGCATAACGGATAACGCATAACGCATAACGCATAACGGATAACGCATGACGCATAACGGATAACCCACAACGCATAACGCATAACGCATAACGAATAACGCATAACGCATAACGCATAACGCATAACGCATAACGCATAACGCATAACGCATAACGCATAACGCATAACGCATAACGCATAACGCATAACGCATAACGCATAACGCACAACGCATAACGCATAACGCATAACGCATAACGCATAACGCATAACGCATAACGCATAACGCATAACGCATAACGCATAACGCATAACGCATAACGCATATCGCATAACGCATAACGTTCAATGAAAAAGTCATAACGCATAACGCATATCGCATAACCCGTAAAGCACAACGCATAACACATAACGCATAACGCATAACGCATAACGCATAACGCATAACGCATAACGCATAACGCATAACGCATAACGCATAACGCATAACGCATAACGCATAACGCATAACGCATAACGCATAACGCATAACACATAACGCATAACGCATAACGCATAACGCATAACGCATAACGCATAACGCATAACGCATAACGCATAACGCATAACGAATAACGCATATCGCATAACGTATAACGCATAACGCATAACGCATAACGCATAACGAATAACGCATATCGCATAACGTATAACGCTTAACGCATAACGCATAACGCATAACGCGTAACGCATAACGGATAACGCATAACGGATAACGCATAACGCATAACGCATAACGCATAACGCATAACGGATAACGCATGACGCATAACGGATAACCCACAACGCATAACGCATAAAGCATAGTCCATAACGCATAACGCATGACACATTACTCATAACGCATTACGCATAACGCATAACGCATAACGAATAACGCATAACGCATAACGCATAACGCATAACGCATAACGCATAACGCATAACGCATAACGCATAACGCATAACGCATAACGCATAACGCATAACGCATAACGCATAACGCATAACGCATAACGCATAACGCATAACGCATAACGCATAACGCATAACGCATAACGCATAACGCATAACGCATAACGCATAACGAATAACGCATAACGCGTAACGCATAACGCATAACGCACAACGCATAACGCATAACGCATAACGCATAACGCATAACGCATAACGCATAACGCATAACGCATAACGCATAACGCATGACGCATGACGCATAACGCATAACGCATAACGCATAACGCATAACGCATAACGCATAACGCATAACGCAAAACGCATAACGCATAACGCATAACGCATAACGAATAACGCATATCGCATAACGTATAACGCTTAACGCATAACGCATAACGCATAACGCATAACGCATAACGCATAACGCATAACGCATAACGCATAACGCATAACGCATAACGCATAACGCATAACGCATAACGCATAACGCATAACGCATAACGCATAACGCATAACGCATAACGCATAACGCATAACGCATAACGCATAACGCATAACGCATAACGCATAACGCATAACGCATAACGCATAACGCATAACGCATAACGCATAACGCATAACGCATAACGCATAACGCATAACGCATAACGCATAACGCATAACGCATAACGCATAACGCATAACGCATAACGCATAACGCATAACGCATAACGCATAACGCATAACGCATAACGCATAACGCATAACGCATAACGAATAACGCATAACGCATAACGC
This sequence comes from Lasioglossum baleicum, assembly GCF_051020765.1. Classification (NCBI taxonomy): domain Eukaryota; kingdom Metazoa; phylum Arthropoda; class Insecta; order Hymenoptera; family Halictidae; genus Lasioglossum; species Lasioglossum baleicum. The sequence goes on along the minus strand of NW_027469104.1, from coordinate 1,039,827 downwards.
ATGACGCATAACGCATAACGCATAACGCATAACGCATAACGCGTAACGCATAACGGATAACGCATAACGGATAACGCATAACGCATAACGCATAACGGATAACGCATGACGCATAACGGATAACCCACAACGCATAACGCATAACGCATAACGAATAACGCATAACGCATAACGCATAACGCATAACGCATAACGCATAACGCATAACGCATAACGCATAACGCATAACGCATAACGCATAACGCATAACGCATAACGCATAACGCATAACGCATAACGCATAACGCATAACGCATAACGCATAACGCATAACGCATAACGCATAACGCATAACGCATAACGCATAACGCATAACGCATAACGCATAACGCATAACGCATAACGCATAACGCATAACGCATAACGCATAACGCATAACGCATAACGCATAACGCATAACGCATAACGCATAACGCATAACGCATAACGCATAACGCATAACGCATAACGCATAACGCATAACGCATAACGCATAACGCATAACGCATAACGCATAACGCATAACGCATAACGCATAACGCATAACGCATAACGCATAACGCATAACGCATAACGCATAACGCATAACGCATAACGCATAACGCATAACGCATAACGCATAACGCATAACGCATAACGCATAACGAATAACGCATAACGCATAACGCATGACGCATAACGCATAACGCATAACGCATGACGCATAACGCGTAACGCATAACGGATAACGCATAACGGATAACGCATAACGCATAACGCATAACGGATAACGCATGACGCATAACGGATAACCCACAACGCATAACGCATAACGCATAACGAATAACGCATAACGCATAACGCATAACGCATAACGCATAACGCATAACGCATAACGCATAACGCATAACGCATAACGCATAACGCATAACGCATAACGCATAACGCATAACGCATAACGCATAACGCATAACGCATAACGCATAACGCATAACGCATAACGCATAACGCATAACGCATAACGCATAACGCATAACGCATAACGCATAACGCATAACGCATAACGCATAACGCATAACGCATAACGCATAACGCATAACGCATAACGCATAACGCATAACGCATAACGCATAACGCATAACGCATAACGCATAACGCATAACGCATAACGCATAACGCATAACGCATAACGCATAACGCATAACGCATAACGCATAACGCATAACGCATAACGCATAACGCATAACGCATAACGCATAACGCATAACGCATAACGCATAACGCATAACGCATAACGCATAAAGCATAACGCATAACGCATAACGCATAACGCATAACGCATAACGCATAACGCATAACGCATAACGCATAACGCATAACGCATAACGCATAACGCATAACGCATAACGCATAACGCATAACGCATAACGCATAACGCATAACGCATAACGCATAACGCATAACGCATAACGCATAACGCATAACGCATAACGCATAACGCATAACGCATAACGCATAACGCATAACGCATAACGCATAACGCATAACGCATAACGCATAACGCATAACGAATAACGCATAACGCATAACGCATGACGCATAACGCATAACGCATAACGCATAACGCATAACGCATAACGCGTAACGCATAACGGATAACGCATAACGGATAACGCATAACGCATAACGCATAACGGATAACGCATGACGCATAACGGATAACCCACAACGCATAACGCATAACGCATAACGAATAACGCATAACGCATAACGCATGACGCATAACGCATAACGCATAACGCATAACGCATAACGCGTAACGCATAACGGATAACGCATAACGGATAACGCATAACGCATAACGCATAACGGATAACGCGTAACGCATAACGCATAACGCATAACGCATAACGCATAACGCATAACGCATGACGCATGACGCATAACGCATAACGCATAACGCATAACGCATAACGCATAACGCATAACGCATAACGCAAAACGCATAACGCATAACGCATAACGCATAACGAATAACGCATATCGCATAACGTATAACGCTTAACGCATAACGCATAACGCATAACGCATAACGCATAACGCATAACGCATAACGCATAACGCATAACGCATAACGCATAACGCATAACGCATAACGCATAACGCATAACGCATAACGCATAACGCATAACGCATAACGCATAACGCATAACGCATAACGCATAACGCATAACGCATAACGCATAACGCATAACGCATAACGCATAACGCATAACGCATAACGCATAACGCATAACGCATAACGCATAACGCATAACGCATAACGCATAACGCATAACGCATAACGCATAACGCATAACGCATAACGCATAACGCATAACGCATAACGCATAACGCATAACGCATAACGCATAACGCATAACGCATAACGCATAACGAATAACGCATAACGCATAACGCATGACGCATAACGCATAACGCATAACGCATAACGCATAACGCGTAACGCATAACGGATAACGCATAACGGATAACGCATAACGCATAACGCATAACGGATAACGCATGACGCATAACGGATAACCCACAACGCATAACGCATAACGCATAACGAATAACGCATAACGCATAACGCATAACGCATAACGCATAACGCATAACGCATAACGCATAACGCATAACGCATAACGCATAACGCATAACGCATAACGCATAACGCATAACGCATAACGCATAACGCATAACGCATAACGCATAACGCATAACGCATAACGCATAACGCATAACGCATAACGCATAACGCATAACGCATAACGCATAACGCATAACGCATAACGCATAACGCATAACGCATAACGCATAACGCATAACGCATAACGCATAACGCATAACGCATAACGCATAACGCATAACGCATAACGCATAACGCATAACGCATAACGCATAACGCATAACGCATAACGCATAACGCATAACGCATAACGCATAACGCATAACGCATAACGCATAACGCATAACGCATAACGCATAACGCATAACGCATAACGCATAACGCATAACGCATAACGCATAACGCATAACGCATAACGCATAACGCATAACGCATAACGCATAACGCATAACGCATAAAGCATAACGCATAACGCATAACGCATAACGCATAACGCATAACGCATAACGCATAACGCATAACGCATAACGCATAACGCATAACGCATAACGTATAACGCTTAACGCATAACGCATAACGCATAACGCATAACGCATAACGCGTAACGCATAACGCATAACGCATAACGCATAACGCATAACGCATAACGCATAACGCATAACGCATAACGCATAACGCATAACGCATAACGCATAACGGATAACGCATGACGCATAACGGATAACCCACAACGCATAACGCATAAAGCATAACGAATAACGCATATCGCATAACGTATAACGCTTAACGCATAACGCATAACGCATAACGCATAACGCGTAACGCATAACGGATAACGCATAACGCATAACGCATAACGCATAACGCATAACGCATAACGCATAACGCATAACGCATAACGCATAACGCATAACGCATAACGCATAACGCATAACGCATAACGCATAACGCATAACGCATAACGCATAACGCATAACGCATAACGCATAACGCATAACGCATAACGCATAACGCATAACGCATAACGCATAACGCATAACGCATAACGCATAACGCATAACGCATAACGCATAACGCATAACGCATAACGCATAACGCATAACGCATAACGCATAACGCATAACGCATAACGCATAACGCATAACGCATAACGCATAACGCATAACGAATAACGCATAACGCATAACGCATGACGCATAACGCATAACGCATAACGCATGACGCATAACGCGTAACGCATAACGGATAACGCATAACGGATAACGCATAACGCATAACGCATAACGGATAACGCATGACGCATAACGGATAACCCACAACGCATAACGCATAACGCATAACGAATAACGCATAACGCATAACGCATAACGCATAACGCATAACGCATAACGCATAACGCATAACGCATAACGCATAACGCATAACGCATAACGCATAACGCATAACGCATAACGCATAACGCATAACGCATAACGCATAACGCATAACGCATAACGCATAACGCATAACGCATAACGCATAAACGCATAACGCATAACGCATAACGCATAACGCATAACGCATAACGCATAACGCATAACGCATAACGCATAACGCATACGCATAACGCATAACGCATAACGCATAACGCATACGCATAACGCATAACGCATAACGCATAACGCATAACGCATAACGCATACGCATACGCATAACGCATAACGATAAGCATACGATAACGCATAACGCATAACGCATAACGCATAACGCATAACGCATAACGCATAACGCATAACGCATAACGCATAAAGCATAACGCATAACGCATAACGCATAACGCATAACGCATAACGCATAACGCATAACGCATAACGCATAACGCATAACGCATAACGCATAACGCTTAACGCATAACGCATAACGCATAACGCATAACGCGTAACGCGTAACGCATAACGCATAACGCATAACGCGTAACGCATAACGCATAACGCATAACGCTAACGCATAACGCATAACGCATAACGCATAACGCATAACGCATAACGCATAACGCATAACGCATAACGCATAACGCATAACGCATAACGCATAACGCATAACGCAACGCATAACGCATACGCATAACGCATAACGCATAACGCATAACGCATAACGCATAACGCATAACGCATAACGCATAACGGCATAACGCATAACGCATAACGCATAACGCATAACGCATAACGCATAACGCATAACGCATAACGCATAACGCATAACGCATAACGCATAACGCATAACGCATAACGCATAACGCATAACGCATAACGCATAAACGAATAACGCATAACGAATAACGCATAACGCATAACGCATGACGCATAACGCATAACGCATAACGCATAACGCATAACGCATAACGCATAACGCGTAACGCATAACGGATAACGCATAACGGATAACGCATAACGCATAACGCATAACGGATAACGCATGACGCATAACGGATAACCCACAACGCATAACGCATAACGCATAACGAATAACGCATAACGCATAACGCATGACGCATACGCATAACGCATAACGCATAACGCATAACGCGTAACGCATAACGGATAACGCATAACGGATAACGCATAACGCATAACGCATAACGGATAACGCGTAACGCATAACGCATAACGCATAACGCATAACGCATAACCGCATAACGCATAACGCATAACGCATAACGCATAACGCATAAACGCATAACGCATAACGCATAACGCATAAAGCATAACGCATAACGCATACGCATAACGCATAACGCATAACGCATAACGCATAACGCATAACGCATAACGCATAACGCATAACGCATAACGCATAACGCATAACGCATAACGCATAACGCATAACGAATAACGCATATCGCATAACGTATAACGCATAACGCATAACGCATAACGCATAACGAATAACGCATATCGCATAACGTATAACGCTTAACGCATAACGCATAACGCATAACGCGTAACGCATAACGGAATAACGCATAACGGATAACGCATAACGCATAACGCATAACGCATAACGCATAACGGATAACGCATGACGCATAACGGATAACCCACAAACGCATAACGCATAAAGCATAGTCCATAACGCATAACGCATGACACATTACTCATAACGCATTACGCATAACGCATAACGCATAACGAATAACGCATAACGCATAACGCATAACGCATAACGCATAACGCATAACGCATAACGCATAACGCATAACGCATAACGCATAACGCATAACGCATAACGCATAACGCATAACGCATAACGCATAACGCATAACGCATAACGCATAACGCATAACGCATAACGCATAACGCATAACGCATAACGCATAACGCATAACGCATAACGCATAACGCATAACGCATAACGCATAACGCATAACGCATAACGCATAACGCATAACGCATAACGAATAACGCATAACGCATAACGCATAACGCATAACGCACAAACGCATAACGCATAACGCATAACGCATAACGCATAACGCATAACGCATAACGCATAACGCATAACGCATGACGCATGACGCATAACGCATAACGCATAAACGCCTAACGCATAACGCATAACGCATAACGCATAACGCATAACGCAAACGCATAACGCATAACGCATACGCATAACGCATAACGAATAACGCATATCGCATAACGTATAACGCTTAACGCATAACGCATAACGCATAACGCATAACGCATAACGCATAACGCATAACGCATAACGCATAACGCATAACGCATAACGCATAACGCATAACGCATAACGCATAACGCATAACGCATAACGCATAACGCATAACGCATAACGCATAACGCATAACGCATAACGCATAACGCATAACGCATAACGCATAACGCATAACGCATAACGCATAACGCATAACGCATAACGCATAACGCATAACGCATAACGCATAACGCATAACGCATAACGCATAACGCATAACGCATAACGCATAACGCATAACGCATAACGCATAACGCATAACGAATAACGCATAACGCATAACGCATGACGCATAACGCATAACGCATAACGCATAACGCATAACGCATAACGCGTAACGCATAACGGATAACGCATAACGGATAACGCATAACGCATAACGCATAACGGATAACGCATGACGCATAACGGATAACCCACAACGCATAACGCATAACGCATAACGAATAACGCATAACGCATAACGCATAACGCATAACGCATAACGCATAACGCATAACGCATAACGCATAACGCATAACGCATAACGCATAACGCATAACGCATAACGCATAACGCATAACGCATAACGCATAACGCATAACGCATAACGCATAACGCATAACGCATAACGCATAACGCATAACGCATAACGCATAACGCATAACGCATAACGCATAACGCATAACGCATAACGCATAACGCATAACGCATAACGCATAACGCATAACGCATAACGCATAACGCATAACGCATAACGCATAACGCATAACGCATAACGCATAACGCATAACGCATAACGCATAACGCATAACGCATAACGCATAACGCATAACGCATAACGCATAACGCATAACGCATAACGCATAACGCATAACGCATAACGCATAACGCATAACGCATAACGCATAACGCATAACGCATAACGCATAACGCATAACGCATAACGCATAACGCATAACGCATAACGCATAACGCATAACGCATAACGCATAACGCATAACGCATAACGCATAACGCATAACGCATAACGCATAACGCATAACGCATAACGCATAACGCATAACGCATAACGCATAACGCATAACGCATAACGCATAACGCATAACGCATAACGCATAACGCATAACGCATAACGCATAACGCATAACGCATAACGCATAACGCATAACGCATAACGCATAACGCATAACGAATAACGCATAACGCATAACGCATGACGCATAACGCATAACGCATAACGCATAACGCATAACGCATAACGCGTAACGCATAACGGATAACGCATAACGGATAACGCATAACGCATAACGCATAACGGATAACGCGTAACGCATAACGCATAACGCATAACGCATAACGCATAACGCATAACGCATAACGCATAACGCATAACGCATAACGCATAACGCATAACGCATAAAGCATAACGCATAACGCATAACGCATAACGCATAACGCATAACGCATAACGCATAACGCATAACGCATAACGCATAACGCATAACGCATAACGCATAACGCATAACGCATAACGCATAACGCATAACGCATAACGGATAACGCATGACGCATAACGGATAACCCACAACGCATAACGCATAAAGCATAACGAATAACGCATATCGCATAACGTATAACGCTTAACGCATAACGCATAACGCATAACGCATAACGCGTAACGCATAACGGATAACGCATAACGCATAACGCATAACGCATAACGCATAACGCATAACGCATAACGCATAACGCATAACGCATAACGCATAACGCATAACGCATAACGCATAACGCATAACGCATAACGCATAACGCATAACGCATAACGCATAACGCATAACGCATAACGCATAACGCATAACGCATAACGCATAACGCATAACGCATAACGCATAACGCATAACGCATAACGCATAACGCATAACGCATAACGCATAACGCATAACGCATAACGAATAACGCATAACGCATAACGCATGACGCATAACGCATAACGCATAACGCATGACGCATAACGCGTAACGCATAACGGATAACGCATAACGGATAACGCATAACGCATAACGCATAACGGATAACGCATGACGCATAACGGATAACCCACAACGCATAACGCATAACGCATAACGAATAACGCATAACGCATAACGCATAACGCATAACGCATAACGCATAACGCATAACGCATAACGCATAACGCATAACGCATAACGCATAACGCATAACGCATAACGCATAACGCATAACGTATAACGCTTAACGCATAACGCATAACGCATAACGCGTAACGCATAACGCATAACGCATAACGCATAACGCATAACGCATAACGCATAACGCATAACGCATAACGCATAACGCATAACGCATAACGCATAACGCATAACGCATAACGCATAACGCATAACGCATAACGCATAACGCATAACGCATAACGCATAACGCATAACGCATAACGCATAACGCATAACGCATAACGCATAACGCATAACGCATAACGCATAACGCATAACGCATAACGCATAACGAATAACGCATAACGCATAACGCATGACGCATAACGCATAACGCATAACGCATAACGCATAACGCATAACGCATAACGCGTAACGCATAACGGATAACGCATAACGGATAACGCATAACGCATAACGCATAACGGATAACGCATGACGCATAACGGATAACCCACAACGCATAACGCATAACGCATAACGAATAACGCATAACGCATAACGCATAACGCATAACGCATAACGCATAACGCATAACGCATAACGCATAACGCATAACGCATAACGCATAACGCATAACGCATAACGCATAACGCATAACGCACAACGCATAACGCATAACGCATAACGCATAACGCATAACGCATAACGCATAACGCATAACGCATAACGCATAACGCATAACGCATAACGCATAACGCATAACGCATATCGCATAACGCATAACGTTCAATGAAAAAGTCATAACGCATAACGCATATCGCATAACCCGTAAAGCACAACGCATAACACATAACGCATAACGCATAACGCATAACGCATAACGCATAACGCATAACGCATAACGCATAACGCATAACGCATAACGCATAACGAATAACGCATAACGCATAACACATAACGCATAACGCATAACGCATAACGCATAACGCATAACGCATAACGCATAACGCATAACGCATAACGCATAACGAATAACGCATATCGCATAACGTATAACGCATAACGCATAACGCATAACGCATAACTCATAACGAATAACGCATATCGCATAACGTATAACGCTTAACGCATAACGCATAACGCATAACGCGTAACGCATAACGAATAACGCATATCGCATAACGTATAACGCTTAACGCATAACGCATAACGCATAACGCATAACGCGTAACGCATAACGGATAACGCATAACGCATAACGCATAACGCATAACGCATAACGCATAACGCATAACGCATAACGCATAACGCATAACGCATAACGCATAACGCATAACGCATAACGCATAACGCATAACGCATAACGCATAACGCATAACGCATAACGCATAACGCATAACGCATAACGCATAACGCATAACGCATAACGCATAACGCATAACGCATAACGCATAACGCATAACGCATAACGCATAACGCATAACGCATAACGCATAACGCATAACGCATAACGCATAACGCATAACGCATAACGAATAACGCATAACGCATAACGCATAACGCATAACGCATAACGCATAACGCATAACGCATAACGCATAACGCATAACGCATAACGCATAACGCATAACGCATAACGCATGACGCATGACGCATAACGCATAACGCATAACGCATAACGCATAACGCATAACGCATAACGCATAACGCAAAACGCATAACGCATAACGCATAACGCATAACGCATAACGAATAACGCATATCGCATAACGTATAACGCTTAACGCATAACGCATAACGCATAACGCATAACGCATAACGCATAACGCATAACGCATAACGCATAACGCATAACGCATAACGCATAACGCATAACGCATAACGCATAACGCATAACGCATAACGCATAACGCATAACGCATAACGCATAACGCATAACGCATAACGCATAACGCATAACGCATAACGCATAACGCATAACGCATAACGCATAACGCATAACGCATAACGCATAACGCATAACGCATAACGCATAACGCATAACGCATAACGCATAACGCATAACGCATAACGAATAACGCATAACGCATAACGCATGACGCATAACGCATAACGCATAACGCATAACGCATAACGCGTAACGCATAACGGATAACGCATAACGGATAACGCATAACGCATAACGCATAACGGATAACGCATGACGCATAACGGATAACCCACAACGCATAACGCATAACGCATAACGAATAACGCATAACGCATAACGCATAACGCATAACGCATAACGCATAACGCATAACGCATAACGCATAACGCATAACGCATAACGCATAACGCATAACGCATAACGCATAACGCATAACGCATAACGCATAACGCATAACGCATAACGCATAACGCATAACGCATGACGCATAACGCATAACGCATAACGCATAACGCATAACGCATAACGCATAACGCATAACGCATAACGCATAACGCATAACGCATAACGCATAACGCATAACGCATAACGCATAACGCATAACGCATAACGCATAACGCATAACGCATAACGCATAACGCATAACGCATAACGCATAACGCATAACGCATAACGCATAACGCATAACGCATAACGCATAACGCATAACGCATAACGCATAACGCATAACGCATAACGCATAACGCATAACGCATAACGCATAACGCATAACGCATAACGCATAACGCATAACGCATAACGCATAACGCATAAAGCATAACGCATAACGCATAACGCATAACGCATAACGCATAACGCATAACGCATAACGCATAACGCATAACGCATAACGCATAACGCATAACGTATAACGCTTAACGCATAACGCATAACGCATAACGCATAACGCGTAACGCATAACGCATAACGCATAACGCATAACGCATAACGCATAACGCATAACGCATAACGCATAACGCATAACGCATAACGCATAACGCATAACGGATAACGCATGACGCATAACGGATAACCCACAACGCATAACGCATAAAGCATAACGAATAACGCATATCGCATAACGTATAACGCTTAACGCATAACGCATAACGCATAACGCATAACGCGTAACGCATAACGGATAACGCATAACGCATAACGCATAACGCATAACGCATAACGCATAACGCATAACGCATAACGCATAACGCATAACGCATAACGCATAACGCATAACGCATAACGCACAACGCATAACGCATAACGCATAACGCATAACGCATAACGCATAACGCATAACGCATAACGCATAACGCATAACGAATAACGCATAACGCATAACGCATGACGCATAACGCATAACGCATAACGCATAACGCATAAAGCATAACGCATAACGCATAACGCATAACGCATAACGCATAACGCATAACGCATAACGCATAACGCATAACGCATAACGCATAACGCATAACGTATAACGCTTAACGCATAACGCATAACGCATAACGCATAACGCGTAACGCATAACGCATAACGCATAACGCATAACGCATAACGCATAACGCATAACGCATAACGCATAACGGATAACGCATGACGCATAACGGATAACCCACAACGCATAACGCATAAAGCATAACGAATAACGCATATCGCATAACGTATAACGCTTAACGCATAACGCATAACGCATAACGCATAACGCGTAACGCATAACGGATAACGCATAACGCATAACGCATAACGCATAACGCATAACGCATAACGCATAACGCATAACGCATAACGCATAACGCATAACGCATAACGCATAACGCATAACGCACAACGCATAACGCATAACGCATAACGCATAACGCATAACGCATAACGCATAACGCATAACGCATAACGCATAACGAATAACGCATAACGCATAACGCATGACGCATAACGCATAACGCATAACGCATAACGCATAACGCATAACGCATAACGCGTAACGCATAACGGATAACGCATAACGCATAAGGCATAACGCATAACGCATAACGCATAACGCATAACGCATAACGCATAACGCATAACGCATAACGCATAACGCATAACGCATAACGCATAACGCATAACGCATAACGCATAACGCATAACGCATAACGCATAACGCATAACGCATAACGCATAACGCATAACGCATAACGCATAACGCATAACGCATAACGCATAACGAATAACGCATAACGCATAACGCATAACGCATAACGCACAACGCATAACGCATAACGCATAACGCATAACGCATAACGCAGAACGCATAACGCATAACGCATGACGCATGACGCATAACGCATAACGCATAACGCATAACGCATAACGCATAACGCATAACGCATAACGCATAACGCATAACGCATAACGCATAACGCATAACGCATAACGCATAACGCATAACGCATAACGCATAACGCATAACGCATAACGCATAACGCATAACGCATAACGCATAACGCATAACGCATAACGCATAACGCATAACGCATAACGCATAACGCATAACGCATAACGCATAACGCATAACGCATAACGCATAACGCATAACGCATAACGCATAACGCATAACGCATAACGCATAACGCATAACGTATAACGCTTAACGCATAACGCATAACGCATAACGCATAACGCGTAACGCATAACGCATAACGCATAACGCATAACGCATAACGCATAACGCATAACGCATAACGCATAACGCATACCGCATAACGCATAACGCATAACGCATAACGGATAACGCATGACGCATAACGGATAACCCACAACGCATAACGCATAAAGCATAACGAATAACGCATATCGCATAACGTATAACGCTTAACGCATAACGCATAACGCATAACGCATAACGCGTAACGCATAACGGATAACGCATAACGCATAACGCATAACGCATAACGCATAACGCATAACGCATAACGCATAACGCATAACGCATAACGCATAACGCATAACGCATAACGCATAACGCATAACGCATAACGCATAACGCATAACGCATAACGCATAACGCATAACGCATAACGCATAACGCATAACGCATAACGCATAACGCATAACGAATAACGCATATCGCATAACGTATAACGCTTAACGCATAACGCATAACGCATAACGCTTAACGCATAACGCATAACGCATAACGCATAACGCGTAACGCATAACGCATAACGCATAACGCATAACGCATAACGCATAACGCATAACGCATAACGCATAACGCATAACGCATACCGCATAACGCATAACGCATAACGCATAACGGATAACGCATGACGCATAACGGATAACCCACAACGCATAACGCATAAAGCATAATGAATAACGCATATCGCATAACGTATAACGCTTAACGCATAACGCATAACGCATAACGCATAACGCGTAACGCATAACGGATAACGCATAACGCATAACGCATAACGCATAACGCATAACGCATAACGCATAACGCATAACGCATAACGCATAACGCATAACGCATAACGCATAACGCATAACGCATAACGCATAACGCATAACGCATAACGCATAACGCATAACGCATAACGCATAACGCATAACGCATAACGCATAACGCATAACGCATAACGCATAACGCATAACGCATAACGCATAACGCATAACGCATAACGCATAACGCATAACGCATAACGCATAACGAATAACGCATAACGCATAACGCATGACGCATAACGCATAACGCATAACGCATAACGCATAACGCATAACGCGTAACGCATAACGGATAACGCATAACGGATAACGCATAACGCATAACGCATAACGCATAACGCATAACGCATAACGGATAAAGCATGACGCATAACGGATAACCCACAACGCATAACGCATAAAGCATAGTCCATAACGCATAACGCATGACACATTACTCATAACGCATTACGCATAACGCTAACGCATAAGGCATAACGCATAACGCATAACGCATAACGCATAACGCATAACGCATAACGCATAACGCATAACGCATAACGCATAACGCATAACGCATAACGCATAACGCATAACGCATAACGCATAACGCATAACGCATAACGCATAACGCATAACGCATAACGCATAACGCATAACGCATAACGCATAACGCATAACGCATAACGCATAACGCATAACGCATAACGCATAACGCATAACGAATAACGCATAACGCATAACGCATAACGCATAACGCACAACGCATAACGCATAACGCATAACGCATAACGCATAACGCATAACGCATAACGCATAACGCATAACGCATAACGCATAACGCATAACGCATAACGCATAACGCATAACGCATAACGCATAACGCATAACGCATAACGCATAACGCATAACGCTTAACGCATAACGCATAACGCATAACGCATAACGCATAACGCATAACGCATAACGCATAACGCATAACGCATAACGCATAACGCATAACGCATAACGCATAACGCATAACGCATAACGCATAACGCATAACGCATAACGCATAACGCATAACGCATAACGCATAACGCATAACGCATAACGCATAACGCATAACGCATAACGCATAACGCATAACGCATAACGCATAACGCATAACGCATAACGCATAACGCATAACGCATAACGCATAACGCATAACGCATAACGCATAACGCATAACGCATAACGCATAACGCAAAACGCATAACGCATAACTCATAACGCATAACGCATAACGCATAACGCATAACGCATAACGCATAACGCATAACGCATAACGCATAACGCATAACGCATAACGCATAACGCATAACGCATAACGCATAACGCATAACGCATAACGCATAACGCATAACGCATAACGCATAACGCATAACGCATAACGCATAACGCATAACGCATAACGCATAACGCATAACGCATAACGCATAACGCATAACGCATAGCGCATAACGCATAACGCATAACGCATAACGTATAACGCTTAACGCATAACGCATAACGCATAACGCATAACGGATAACGTATAACGCTTAACGCATAACGCATAACGCATAACGCATAACGCGTAACGCATAACGGATAACGCATAACGCATAACGCATAACGCATAACGCATAACGCATAACGCATAACGCATAACGCATAACGCATAACGCATAACGCATAACGCATAACGCATAACGCATAACGCATAACGCATAACGCATAACGCATAACGCATAACGCATAACGCATAACGCATAACGCATAACGCATAACGCATAACGCATAACGCATAACGCATAACGCATAACGCATAACGCATAACGCATAACGCATAACGCATAACGCATAACGCATAACGCATAACGCATAACGCATAACGCATAACGCATAACGCATAACGCATAACGCATAACGCATAACGCATAACGCATAACGCATAACGCATAACGCATAACGCATAACGCATAACGCATAACGCATAACGCATAACGCATGACGCATAACGGATAACCCACAACGCATAACGCATAAAGCACAGTCCATAACGCATAACGCATGACACATTACTCATAACGCATTACGCATAACGCATAACGCATAACGCATAACGCATAACGCATAACGCATAACGCATAACGCATAACGCATAACGCATAACGCATAACGCATAACGCATAACGCATAACGCATAACGCATAACGCATAACGCATAACGCATAACGCATAACGCATAACGCATAACGCATAACGCATAACGCATAACGCAGAACGCAGAACGCATAACGCATAACGCATGACGCATAACGCATGACGCATAACGCATAACGCATAACGCATAACGCATAACGCATAACGCATAACGCATAACGTATAACGCTTAACGCATAACGCATAACGCATAACGCATAACGCGTAACGCATAACGGATAACGTATAACGCTTAACGCATAACGCATAACGCATAACGCATAACGCGTAACGCATAACGCATAACGGATAACGCATAACGCATAACGCATAACGCATAACGCATAACGCATAACGCATAACGCATAACGCATAACGCATAACGCATAACGCATAACGCATAACGCATAACGCATAACGCATAACGCATAACGCATAACGCATAACGCATAACGCATAACGCATAACGCATAACGCATAACGCATAACGCATAACGCATAACGCATAACGCATAACGCATAACGCATAACGCATAACGCATAACGCATAACGCATAACGCATAACGCATAACGCATGACGCATAACGGATAACCCACAACGCATAACGCATAAAGCACAGTCCATAACGCATAACGCATGACACATTACTCATAACGCATTACGCATAACGCATAACGCATAATGCATAACGCATTACGCATAACGCATAACGCATAACGCATAACGCATAACGCATAACGCATAACGCATAACGCATAACGCATAACGCATAACGCATAACGCATAACGCATAACGCATAACGCATAACGCATAACGCATAACGCATAACGCATAACGCATAACGCATAACGCATAACGCATAACGCATAACGCATAACGCATAACGCATAACGCATAACGCATAACGCATAACGCATAACGCATAACGCATAACGCATAACGCATAACGCATAACGCATAACGCATAACGCATGACGCATAACGGATAACCCACAACGCATAACGCATAAAGCATAGTCCATAACGCATAACGCATGACACATTACTCATAACGCATTACGCATAACGCATAACGCATAACGCATAACGCATTACGCATAACGCATAACGTATAACGCATAACGCATAACGCATAACGCATAACGCATAACGCATAACGCATAACGCATAACGCATAACGCATAACGCATAACGCATAACGCATAACGCATAACGCATAACGCATAACGCATGACGCATGACGCATGACGCATAACGCATAACGCATAACGCATAACGCATAACGCATAACGCATAACGCATAACGCATAACGCATAACGCATAACGCATAACGCATAACGCATAACGCATAACGCATAACGCATAACGCATAACGCATAACGCATAACGCATAACGCATAGCGGATAACGAATAACGCATATCGCATAACGTATAACGCATAACGCATAACGCATAACGCATAACGCATAACGCATAACGCATAACGCATAACGCATAACGCATAACGCATAACGCATAACGCATAACGCATAACGCATAACGCATAACGCATAACGCATAACGCATAACGCATAACGCATAACGCATAACGCATAACGCATAACGCATAACGCATAACGCATAACGCATAACGCATAACGCATAACGCATAACGCATAACGCATAACGCATAACGCATAACGCATAACGCATAACGCATAACGCATAACGCATAACGCATATCGCATATCGCATAACGCATAACGTTCAATGAAAAAGTCATAACGCATAACGCATATCGCATAACCCGTAAAGCACAACGCATAACACATAACACATAACGCATAACGCATAACACATAACGCATAACGCATAACGCATAACGCATAACGCATAACGCATAACGCATAACGCATAACGCATAACGCATAACGCATAACGGATAACGAATAACGCATATCGCATAACGTATAACGCATAACGCATAACGCATAACGCATAACGCATAACCCATAACGCATAACGCATAACGCATAACGCATAACGCATAACGCATAACGCATAACGCATAACGCATAACGCATAACGCATAACGCATAACGCATAACGCATAACGCATAACGCATAACGCATAACGCATAACGCATAACGCATAACGCGTAACGCGTAACGCATAACGCATAACGCATAACGCATAACGCATAACGCATAACGCATAACGCATAACGCATAACGCATAACGCATAACGCATAACGCATAACGCATAACGCATAACGCATAACGCATAACGGATAACGAATAACGCATATCGCATAACGTATAACGCATAACGCATAACGCATAACGCATAACGCATAACGCATAACGCATAACGCATAACGCATAACGCATAACGCATAACGCATAACGCATAACGCATAACGCATAACGCATAACGCATAACGCATAACGCATAACGCATAACGCATAACGCATAACGCAGAACGCATAACGCATAACGCATAACGCATAACGCATAACGCATAACGCATAACGCATAACGCATAACGCATAACGCATAACGCATAACGCATAACGCATAACGCATGACGCATAACGCATAACGCATATCGCATAACGCATAACGTTCAATGAAAAAGTCATAACGCATAACGCATATCGCATAACCCGTAAAGCACAACGCATAACACATAACGCATAACGCATAACACATAACGCATAACGCATAACGCATAACGTATAACGCTTAACGCATAACGCATAACACATAACGCATAACGCATAACGCATAACGCATAACGCATAACGCGTAACGCGTAACGCATAACGCATAACGCATAACGCATAACGCATAACGCATAACGCATAACGCATAACGCATAACGCATAACGCATAACGCATAACGCATAACGCATAACGCATAACGCATAACGCATAACGCATAACGCATAACGCATAACGCATAACGCATAACGCATAACGCATAACGCATAACGCATAACGCATAACGCATAACGCATAACGCATAACGCATAACGCATAACGCATAACGCATAACGCATAACGCATAACGCATAACGCATAACGCATAACGCATAACGCATAACGCATAACGCATAACGCATAACGCATAACGCATAACGCATAACGCATAACGCATAACGCATAGCGGATAACGAATAACGCATATCGCATAACGTATAACGCATAACGCATAACGCATAACGCATAACGCATAACGCATAACGCATAACGCATAACGCATAACGCATAACGCATAACGCATAACGCATAACGCATAACGCATAACGCATAACGCATAACGCATAACGCATAACGCATAACGCATAACGCATAACGCATAACGCATAACGCATAACGCATAACGCATAACGCATAACGCATAACGCATAACGCATAACGCATAACGCATAACGCATAACGCATAACGCATATCGCATATCGCATAACGCATAACGTTCAATGAAAAAGTCATAACGCATAACGCATATCGCATAACCCGTAAAGCACAACGCATAACACATAACACATAACGCATAACGCATAACACATAACGCATAACGCATAACGCATAACGCATAACGCATAACGCATAACGCATAACGCATAACGCATAACGCATAACGCATAACGGATAACGAATAACGCATATCGCATAACGTATAACGCATAACGCATAACGCATAACGCATAACCCATAACGCATAACGCATAACGCATAACGCATAACGCATAACGCATAACGCATAACGCATAACGCATAACGCATAACGCATAACGCATAACGCATAACGCATAACGCATAACGCATAACGCATAACGCATAACGCATAACGCGTAACGCGTAACGCATAACGCATAACGCATAACGCATAACGCATAACGCATAACGCATAACGCATAACGCATAACGCATAACGCATAACGCATAACGCATAACGCATAACGCATAACGCATAACGCATAACGGATAACGAATAACGCATATCGCATAACGTATAACGCATAACGCATAACGCATAACGCATAACGCATAACGCATAACGCATAACGCATAACGCATAACGCATAACGCATAACGCATAACGCATAACGCATAACGCATAACGCATAACGCATAACGCATAACGCAGAACGCATAACGCATAACGCATAACGCATAACGCATAACGCATAACGCATAACGCATAACGCATAACGCATAACGCATAACGCATAACGCATAACGCATAACGCATGACGCATAACGCATAACGCATATCGCATAACGCATAACGTTCAATGAAAAAGTCATAACGCATAACGCATATCGCATAACCCGTAAAGCACAACGCATAACACATAACGCATAACGCATAACACATAACGCATAACGCATAACGCATAACGTATAACGCTTAACGCATAACGCATAACACATAACGCATAACGCATAACGCATAACGCATAACGCATAACGCATAACGCGTAACGCGTAACGCATAACGCATAACGCATAACGCATAACGCATAACGCATAACGCATAACGCATAACGCATAACGCATAACGCATAACGCATAACGCATAACGCATAACGCATAACGCATAACGCATAACGCATAACGCATAACGCATAACGCATAACGCATAACGCATAACGCATAACGCATAACGCATAACGCATAACGCATAACGCATAACGCATAACGCATAACGCATAACGCATAACGCATAACGCATAACGCATAACGCATAACGCATAACGCATAACGCATAACGCATAACGCATAACGCATAACGCATAACGCATAACGCATAACGCATAACGCATAACGCATAACGCATAACGCATAACGCATAACGCATAACGCATAACGCATAACGCATAACGCATAACGCATAACGCATAACGCATAACGCATAACGCATAACGCATAACGCATATCGCATAACGCATAACGTTCAATGAAAAAGTCATAACGCATAACGCATATCGCATAACCCGTAAAGCACAACGCATAACACATAACGCATAACGCATAACGCATAACGCATAACGCAGAACGCAGAACGCATAACGCATACCGCATAACGCATAACGCATAACGTATAACGCTTAACGCATAACGCATAACGCATAACGCATAACGCATAACGCGTAACGCATAACGGATAACGTATAACGCATAACGCATAACGCATAACGCATAACGGATAACGAATAACGCATATCGCATAACGTATAACGCATAACGCATAACGCATAACGCATAACGCATAACGCATAACGCATAACGCATAACGCATAACGCATAACGCATAACGCATAACGCATAACGCATAACGCATAACGCATAACGCATAACGCATAACGCATAACGCATAACGCATAACGCATAACGCATAACGCATAACGCATAACGCATAACGCATAACGCATAACGCATAACGCATAACGCATAACGCATAACGCATAACGCATAACGCATAACGCATAACGCATAACGCATAACGCATAACGCATAACGCATAACGCATAACGCAGAACGCATAACGCATAACGCATAACGCATAACGCATAACGCATAACGCATAACGCATAACGCATAACGCATAACGCATAACGCATAACGCATGACGCATGACGCATGACGCATAACGCATAACGCATAACGCATAACGCATAACGCATAACGCATAACGCATAACGCATAACGCATAACGCATAACGCATAACGCATAACGCATAACGCATAACGCATAACGCATAACGCATAACGCATAACGCATAACGCATAACGCATAACGCATAACGCATAACGCATAACGCATAACGCATAACGCATAACGCATAGCGGATAACGAATAACGCATATCGCATAACGTATAACGCATAACGCATAACGCATAACGCATAACGCATAACGCATAACGCATAACGCATAACGCATAACGCATAACGCATAACGCATAACGCATAACGCATAACGCATAACGCATAACGCATAACGCATAACGCATAACGCATAACGCATAACGCATAACGCATAACGCATAACGCATAACGCATAACGCATAACGCATAACGCATAACGCATAACGCATAACGCATAACGCATAACGCATAACGCATAACGCATAACGCATAACGCATAACGCATAACGCATAACGCATAACGCATAACGCATAACGCATAACGCATAACGCATAACGCATAACGCATAACGCATAACGCATAACGCATAACGCATAACGCATAACGCATAACGCATAACGCATAACGCATAACGCATAACTCATAACGCATAACGCATAACGCATAACGCATAACGCTTAACGCATAACGCATAACGCATAACGCATAACGCATAACGCATAACGCATAACGCATAACGCATAACGCATAACGCATAACGCATAACGCATAACGCATAACGCATAACGCATAACGCATAACGCATAACGCATAACGCATAACGAATAACGCATAACGCATAACGCATAACGTATAACGCTTAACGCATAACGCATAACGCATAACGCATAACGCGTAACGCATAACGGATAACGCATAACGGATAACGCATAACGCATAACGCATAACGCATAACGGATAACGCATGACGCATAACGGATAACCCACAACGCATAACGCATAAAGCATAGTCCATAACGCATAACGCATGACACATTACTCATAACGCATTACGCATAGCGGATAACGAATAACGCATATCGCATAACGTATAACGCATAACGCATAACGCATAACGCATAACGCATAACGCATAACGCATAACGCATAACGCATAACGCATAACGCATAACGCATAACGCATAACGCATAACGCATAACGCATAACGCATAACGCATAACGCATAACGCATAACGCATAACGCATAACGCATAACGCATAACGCATAACGCATAACGCATAACGCATAACGCATAACGCATAACGCATAACGCATAACGCATAACGCATATCGCATAACGCATAACGTTCAATGAAAAAGTCATAACGCATAACGCATATCGCATAACCCGTAAAGCACAACGCATAACACATAACGCATAACGCATAACGCATAACACATAACGCATAACGCATAACGCATAACGCATAACGCATAACGCATAACGCATAACGCATAACGCATAACGCATAACGCATAACGCATAACGCATAACGGATAACGAATAACGCATATCGCATAACGTATAACGCATAACGCATAACGCATAATCCATAACGCATAACGCATAACGCATAACGCATAACGCATAACGCATAACGCATAACGCATAACGCATAACGCGTAACGCGTAACGCGTAACGCATAACGCATAACGCATAACGCATAACGCATAACGCATAACGCATAACGCATAACGCATAACGCATAACGCATAACGCATAACGCATAACGCATAACGCATAACGCATAACGCGTAACGCGTAACGCATAACGCATAACGCATAACGCATAACGCATAACGCATAACGCATAACGCATAACGCATAACGCATAACTCATAACGCATAACGCATAACGCATAACGCATAACGCTTAACGCATAACGCATAACGCATAACGCATAACGCATAACGCATAACGCATAACGCATAACGCATAACGCATAACGCATAACGCATAACGCATAACGCATAACGAATAACGCATAACGCATAACGCATAACGTATAACGCTTAACGCATAACGCATAACGCATAACGCATAACGCGTAACGCATAACGGATAACGCATAACGGATAACGCATAACGCATAACGCATAACGCATAACGGATAACGCATGACGCATAACGGATAACCCACAACGCATAACGCATAAAGCATAGTCCATAACGCATAACGCATGACACATTACTCATAACGCATTACGCATAGCGGATAACGAATAACGCATATCGCATAACGTATAACGCATAACGCATAACGCATAACGCATAACGCATAACGCATAACGCATAACGCATAACGCATAACGCATAACGCATAACGCATAACGCATAACGCATAACGCATAACGCATAACGCATAACGCATAACGCATAACGCATAACGCATAACGCATAACGCAGAACGCATAACGCATAACGCATAACGCATAACGCATAACGCATAACGCATAACGCATAACGCATAACGCATAACGCATAACGCATAACGCATAACGCATGACGCATAACGCATAACGCATATCGCATAACGCATAACGTTCAATGAAAAAGTCATAACGCATAACGCATATCGCATAACCCGTAAAGCACAACGCATAACACATAACGCATAACGCATAACACATAACGCATAACGCATAACGCATAACGTATAACGCTTAACGCATAACGCATAACACATAACGCATAACGCATAACGCATAACGCATAACGCATAACGCATAACGCGTAACGCGTAACGCATAACGCATAACGCATAACGCATAACGCATAACGCATAACGCATAACGCATAACGCATAACGCATAACGCATAACGCATAACGCATAACGCATAACGCATAACGCATAACGCATAACGCATAACGCATAACGCATAACGCATAACGCATAACGCATAACGCATAACGCATAACGCATAACGCATAACGCATAACGCATAACGCATAACGCATAACGCATAACGCATAACGCATAACGCATAACGCATAACGCATAACGCATAACGCATAACGCATAACGCATAACGCATAACGCATAACGCATAACGCATAACGCATAACGCATAACGCATAACGCATAACGCATAACGCATAACGCATAACGCATAACGCATAACGCATAACGCATAACGCATAACGCATAACGCATAACGCATAACGCATAACGCATAACGCATAACGCATATCGCATAACGCATAACGTTCAATGAAAAAGTCATAACGCATAACGCATATCGCATAACCCGTAAAGCACAACGCATAACACATAACGCATAACGCATAACGCATAACGCATAACGCAGAACGCAGAACGCATAACGCATACCGCATAACGCATAACGCATAACGTATAACGCTTAACGCATAACGCATAACGCATAACGCATAACGCATAACGCGTAACGCATAACGGATAACGTATAACGCATAACGCATAACGCATAACGCATAACGGATAACGAATAACGCATATCGCATAACGTATAACGCATAACGCATAACGCATAACGCATAACGCATAACGCATAACGCATAACGCATAACGCATAACGCATAACGCATAACGCATAACGCATAACGCATAACGCATAACGCATAACGCATAACGCATAACGCATAACGCATAACGCATAACGCATAACGCATAACGCATAACGCATAACGCATAACGCATAACGCATAACGCATAACGCATAACGCATAACGCATAACGCATAACGCATAACGCATAACGCATAACGCATAACGCATAACGCATAACGCAGAACGCATAACGCATAACGCATAACGCATAACGCATAACGCATAACGCATAACGCATAACGCATAACGCATAACGCATAACGCATAACGCATGACGCATGACGCATGACGCATAACGCATAACGCATAACGCATAACGCATAACGCATAACGCATAACGCATAACGCATAACGCATAACGCATAACGCATAACGCATAACGCATAACGCATAACGCATAACGCATAACGCATAACGCATAACGCATAACGCATAACGCATAACGCATAACGCATAACGCATAACGCATAACGCATAACGCATAGCGGATAACGAATAACGCATATCGCATAACGTATAACGCATAACGCATAACGCATAACGCATAACGCATAACGCATAACGCATAACGCATAACGCATAACGCATAACGCATAACGCATAACGCATAACGCATAACGCATAACGCATAACGCATAACGCATAACGCATAACGCATAACGCATAACGCATAACGCATAACGCATAACGCATAACGCATAACGCATAACGCATAACGCATAACGCATAACGCATAACGCATAACGCATAACGCATAACGCATAACGCATAACGCATAACGCATAACGCATAACGCATAACGCATAACGCATAACGCATAACGCATAACGCATAACGCATAACGCATAACGCATAACGCATAACGCATAACGCATAACGCATAACGCATAACTCATAACGCATAACGCATAACGCATAACGCATAACGCTTAACGCATAACGCATAACGCATAACGCATAACGCATAACGCATAACGCATAACGCATAACGCATAACGCATAACGCATAACGCATAACGCATAACGCATAACGCATAACGCATAACGCATAACGCATAACGCATAACGCATAACGCATAACGCATAACGAATAACGCATAACGCATAACGCATA
Organism: Lasioglossum baleicum; assembly: GCF_051020765.1. Classification (NCBI taxonomy): domain Eukaryota; kingdom Metazoa; phylum Arthropoda; class Insecta; order Hymenoptera; family Halictidae; genus Lasioglossum; species Lasioglossum baleicum. The sequence continues at coordinate 1,013,204 of NW_027469104.1, read as the reverse complement.
ACGTATAACGCTTAACGCATAACGCATAACGCATAACGCATAACGCGTAACGCATAACGGATAACGCATAACGGATAACGCATAACGCATAACGCATAACGCATAACGGATAACGCATGACGCATAACGGATAACCCACAACGCATAACGCATAAAGCATAGTCCATAACGCATAACGCATGACACATTACTCATAACGCATTACGCATAGCGGATAACGAATAACGCATATCGCATAACGTATAACGCATAACGCATAACGCATAACGCATAACGCATAACGCATAACGCATAACGCATAACGCATAACGCATAACGCATAACGCATAACGCATAACGCATAACGCATAACGCATAACGCATAACGCATAACGCATAACGCATAACGCATAACGCATAACGCATAACGCATAACGCATAACGCATAACGCATAACGCATAACGCATAACGCATAACGCATAACGCATATCGCATAACGCATAACGTTCAATGAAAAAGTCATAACGCATAACGCATATCGCATAACCCGTAAAGCACAACGCATAACACATAACGCATAACGCATAACGCATAACACATAACGCATAACGCATAACGCATAACGCATAACGCATAACGCATAACGCATAACGCATAACGCATAACGCATAACGCATAACGCATAACGCATAACGCATAACGGATAACGAATAACGCATATCGCATAACGTATAACGCATAACGCATAACGCATAACGCATAATCCATAACGCATAACGCATAACGCATAACGCATAACGCATAACGCATAACGCATAACGCATAACGCATAACGCATAACGCGTAACGCGTAACGCATAACGCATAACGCATAACGCATAACGCATAACGCATAACGCATAACGCATAACGCATAACGCATAACGCATAACGCATAACGCATAACGCATAACGCATAACGCGTAACGCGTAACGCATAACGCATAACGCATAACGCATAACGCATAACGCATAACGCATAACGCATAACGCATAACGCATAACTCATAACGCATAACGCATAACGCATAACGCATAACGCTTAACGCATAACGCATAACGCATAACGCATAACGCATAACGCATAACGCATAACGCATAACGCATAACGCATAACGCATAACGCATAACGCATAACGCATAACGCATAACGCATAACGAATAACGCATAACGCATAACGCATAACGTATAACGCTTAACGCATAACGCATAACGCATAACGCATAACGCGTAACGCATAACGGATAACGCATAACGGATAACGCATAACGCATAACGCATAACGCATAACGGATAACGCATGACGCATAACGGATAACCCACAACGCATAACGCATAAAGCATAGTCCATAACGCATAACGCATGACACATTACTCATAACGCATTACGCATAGCGGATAACGAATAACGCATATCGCATAACGTATAACGCATAACGCATAACGCATAACGCATAACGCATAACGCATAACGCATAACGCATAACGCATAACGCATAACGCATAACGCATAACGCATAACGCATAACGCATAACGCATAACGCATAACGCATAACGCATAACGCATAACGCATAACGCATAACGCATAACGCATAACGCATAACGCATAACGCATAACGCATAACGCATAACGCATATCGCATAACGCATAACGTTCAATGAAAAAGTCATAACGCATAACGCATATCGCATAACCCGTAAAGCACAACGCATAACACATAACGCATAACGCATAACGCATAACACATAACGCATAACGCATAACGCATAACGCATAACGCATAACGCATAACGCATAACGCATAACGCATAACGCATAACGCATAACGCATAACGCATAACGCATAACGGATAACGAATAACGCATATCGCATAACGTATAACGCATAACGCATAACGCATAACGCATAATCCATAACGCATAACGCATAACGCATAACGCGTAACGCATAACGCATAACGCATAACGCATAACGCATAACGCATAACGCATAACGCGTAACGCGTAACGCATAACGCATAACGCATAACGCATAACGCATAACGCATAACGCATAACGCATAACGCATAACGCATAACGCATAACGCATAACGCATAACGCATAACGCATAACGCATAACGGATAACGAATAACGCATATCGCATAACGTATAACGCATAACGCATAACGCATAACGCATAACGCATAACGCATAACGCATAACGCATAACGCATAACGCATAACGCATAACGCATAACGCATAACGCATAACGCATAACGCATAACGCAGAACGCATAACGCATAACGCATAACGCATAACGCATAACGCATAACGCATAACGCATAACGCATAACGCATAACGCATAACGCATAACGCATAACGCATAACGCATAACGCATGACGCATAACGCATAACGCATATCGCATAACGCATAACGTTCAATGAAAAAGTCATAACGCATAACGCATATCGCATAACCCGTAAAGCACAACGCATAACACATAACGCATAACGCATAACACATAACGCATAACGCATAACGCATAACGTATAACGCTTAACGCATAACGCATAACACATAACGCATAACGCATAACGCATAACGCATAACGCATAACGCATAACGCGTAACGCGTAACGCATAACGCATAACGCATAACGCATAACGCATAACGCATAACGCATAACGCATAACGCATAACGCATAACGCATAACGCATAACGCATAACGCATAACGCATAACGCATAACGCATAACGCATAACGCATAACGCATAACGCATAACGCATAACGCATAACGCATAACGCATAACGCATAACGCATAACGCATAACGCATAACGCATAACGCATAACGCATAACGCATAACGCATAACGCATAACGCATAACGCATAACGCATAACGCATAACGCATAACGCATAACGCATAACGCATAACGCATAACGCATAACGCATAACGCATAACGCATAACGCATAACGCATAACGCATAACGCATAACGCATAACGCATAACGCATAACGCATAACGCATAACGTATAACGCATAACGCATAACGCATAACGCATAACGCATAACGCATAACGCATAACGCATAACGCATAACGCATAACGCATAACGCATAACGCGTAACGCATAACGCATAACGCATAACGCATAACGCATAACGCATAACGCATAACGCATAACGCATAACGCATAACGCATAACGCATAACGCATAACGCATAACGCGTAACGCATAACGCATAACGCATAACGCATAACGCATAACGCATAACGCATAACGCATAACGCATATCGCATAACGCATAACGTTCAATGAAAAAGTCATAACGCATAACGCATATCGCATAACCCGTAAAGCACAACGCATAACACATAACGCATAACGCATAACGCATAACGCATAACGCAGAACGCAGAACGCATAACGCATAACGCATGACGCATAACGCATGACGCATAACGCATAACGCATAACGCATAACGCATAACGCATAACGCATAACGCATAACGCATAACGCATAACGCATAACGCATAACGCATAACGTATAACGCTTAACGCATAACGCATAACGCATAACGCATAACGCGTAACGCATAACGGATAACGCATAACGCATAACGCATAACGCATAACGCATAACGCATAACGCATAACGCATAACGCATAACGCATAACGCATAACGCATAACGCATAACGCATAACGCATAACGCATAACGCATAACGCATAACGCATAACGCATAACGCATAACGCATAACGCATAACGTATAACGCATAACGCATAACGCATAACGCATAACGCATAACGCATAACGCATAACGCATAACGCATAACGCATAACGCATAACGCATAACGCATGACGCATAACGCATAACGCATAACGCATAACGCATAACGCATAACGCATAACGCATAACGCATAACGCATAACGCATAACGCATAACGCATAACGCATAACGCGTAACGCGTAACGCATAACGCATAACGCATAACGCATAACGCATAACGCATAACGCATAACGCATAACGCATAACGCATAACGCATAACGCATAACGCATAACGCATAACGCATAACGCATAACGCGTAACGCGTAACGCATAACGCATAACGCATAACGCATAACGCATAACGCATAACGCATAACGCATAACGCATAACGCATAACTCATAACGCATAACGCATAACGCATAACGCATAACGCTTAACGCATAACGCATAACGCATAACGCATAACGCATAACGCATAACGCATAACGCATAACGCATAACGCATAACGCATAACGCATAACGCATAACGCATAACGCATAACGCAGAACGCATAACGCATAACGCATAACGCATAACGCATAACGCATAACGCATAACGCATAACGCATAACGCATAACGCATAACGCATAACGCATAACGCATAACGCATAACGCATAACGCATGACGCATAACGCATAACGCATATCGCATAACGCATAACGTTCAATAAAAAAGTCATAACGCATAACGCATATCGCATAACCCGTAAAGCACAACGCATAACACATAACGCATAACGCATAACACATAACGCATAACGCATAACGCATAACGTATAACGCTTAACGCATAACGCATAACACATAACGCATAACGCATAACGCATAACGCATAACGCATAACGCGTAACGCGTAACGCATAACGCATAACGCATAACGCATAACGCATAACGCATAACGCATAACGCATAACGCATAACGCATAACGCATAACGCATAACGCATAACGCATAACGCATAACGCATAACGCATAACGCATAACGCATAACGCATAACGCATAACGCATAACGCATAACGCATAACGCATAACGCATAACGCATAACGCATAACGCATAACGCATAACGCATAACGCATAACGCATAACGCATAACGCATAACGCATAACGCATAACGCATAACGCATAACGCATAACGCATAACGCATAACGCATAACGCATAACGCATAACGCATAACGCATAACGCATAACGCATAACGCATAACGCATAACGCATAACGCATAACGCATAACGCATAACGCATAACGCATAACGCATAACGCATAACGCATAACGCATAACGCATAACGCATAACGCATAACGCATAACGCATAACGCATAACGCATAACGCATAACGCATAACGCATAACGCATAACGCATAACGCATAACGCATAACGCATAACGCATAACGCATAACGCATAACGCATAACGCATAACGCATAACGCATAACGTATAACGCATAACGCATAACGCATAACGCATAACGCATAACGCATAACGCATAACGCATAACGCATAACGCATAACGCATAACGCATAACGCATAACGCATAACGCATAACGCGTAACGCATAACGCGTAACGCATAACGCATAACGCATAACGCATAACGCATAACGCATAACGCATATCGCATAACGCATAACGTTCAATGAAAAAGTCATAACGCATAACGCATATCGCATAACCCGTAAAGCACAACGCATAACACATAACGCATAACGCATAACGCATAACGCATAACGCAGAACGCAGAACGCATAACGCATAACGCATGACGCATAACGCATGACGCATAACGCATAACGCATAACGCATAACGCATAACGCATAACGCATAACGCATAACGCATAACGCATAACGCATAACGCATAACGTATAACGCTTAACGCATAACGCATAACGCATAACGCATAACGCGTAACGCATAACGGATAACGTATAACGCATAACGCATAACGCATAACGCATAACGGATAACGAATAACGCATATCGCATAACGTATAACGCATAACGCATAACGCATAACGCATAACGCATAACGCATAACGCATAACGCATAACGCATAACGCATAACGCATAACGCATAACGCATAACGCATGACGCATAACGCATAACGCATAACGCATAACGCATAACGCATAACGCATAACGCATAACGCATAACGCATAACGCATAACGCATAACGCATAACGCATAACGCATAACGCATAACGCAGAACGCATAACGCATAACGCATAACGCATAACGCATAACGCATAACGCATAACGCATAACGCATAACGCATAACGCATAACGCATGACGCATGACGCATGACGCATGACGCATAACGCATAACGCATAACGCATAACGCATAACGCATAACGCATAACGCATAACGCATAACGCATAACGCATAACGCATAACGCATAACGCATAACGCATAACGCATAACGCATAACGCATAACGCATAACGCATAACGCATAACGCATAACGCATAACGCATAACGCATAACGCATAACGCATAACGCATAACGCATAACGCATAACGCATAACGCATAACGCATAACGCATAACGCATAGCGGATAACGAATAACGCATATCGCATAACGTATAACGCATAACGCATAACGCATAACGCATAACGCATAACGCATAACGCATAACGCATAACGCATAACGCATAACGCATAACGCATAACGCATAACGCATAACGCATAACGCATAACGCATAACGCATAACGCATAACGCATAACGCATAACGCATAACGCATAACGCATAACGCATAACGCATAACGCATAACGCATAACGCATAACGCATAACGCATAACGCATAACGCATAACGCATAACGCATAACGCATAACGCATAACGCATAACGCATAACGCATAACGCATAACGCATAACGCATAACGCATAACGCATAACGCATAACGCATAACGCATAACGCATAACGCATAACGCATAACTCATAACGCATAACGCATAACGCATAACGCATAACGCATAACGCTTAACGCATAACGCATAACGCATAACGCATAACGCATAACGCATAACGCATAACGCATAACGCATAACGCATAACGCATAACGCATAACACATAACGCATAACGCATAACGCATAACGAATAACGCATAACGCATAACGTATAACGCTTAACGCATAACGCATAACGCATAACGCATAACGCGTAACGCATAACGGATAACGCATAACGGATAACGCATAACGCATAACGCATAACGCATAACGGATAACGCATGACGCATAACGGATAACCCACAACGCATAACGCATAAAGCATAGTCCATAACGCATAACGCATGACACATTACTCATAACGCATTACGCATAACGCATAACGCATAATGCATAACGCATTACGCATAACGCATAACGCTCAATGAAAAAGTCATAACGCATAACGCATATCGCATAACCCGTAAAGCACAACGCATAACACATAACGCATAACGCATAACGCATAACGCATAACGCATAACGCATAACGCATAACGCATAACGCATAACGCATAACGGATAACGCATAACGAATGACGCATATCGCATAACGCATAACGCATAACGCATAACGAATGACGCATATCGCTTAACGCATAACGCATAACGCATAACGCATAACGCATAACGCATAACGCATAACGCATAACGCATAACGCATAACGCATAACGCATAACGCATAACGCATAACGCATAACGCATAACGCATAACCCATAACGCATAACGCATAACGCATATCGCATAACGCATAACCCATAACGCATAACGCATGACACATTACTCATAACGCATTACGCATAACGCATAACGCATAATGCATAACGCATTACGCATAACGCATAACGCTCAATGAAAAAGTCATAACGCATAACGCATATCGCATAACCCGTAAAGCACAACGCATAACACATAACGCATAACGCATAACGCATAACGGATAACGCATAACGCATAACGCAAAATGCATAACGCATAACGCATAACGCTTAACGAATAACGCATAACGCATAACGCATAACGCATAACGCATAACGCATAACGCATAACGCATAACGCATAACGCATAACGCATAACGCATAACGCATAACGCATGACGCATGACGCATGACGCATGACGCATAACGCATAACGCATAACGCATAACGCATAACGCATAACGCATAACGCATAACGCATAACGCATAACGCATAACGCATAACGCATAACGCATAACGCATAACGCATAACGCATAACGCATAACGCATAACGCATAACGCATAACGCATAACGCATAACGCATAACGCATAACGCATAACGCATAACGCATAACGCATAACGCATAACGCATAACGCATAACGCATAGCGGATAACGAATAACGCATATCGCATAACGTATAACGCATAACGCATAACGCATAACGCATAACGCATAACGCATAACGCATAACGCATAACGCATAACGCATAACGCATAACGCATAACGCATAACGCATAACGCATAACGCATAACGCATAACGCATAACGCATAACGCATAACGCATAACGCATAACGCATAACGCATAACGCATAACGCATAACGCATAACGCATAACGCATAACGCATAACGCATAACGCATAACGCATAACGCATAACGCATAACGCATAACGCATAACGCATAACGCATAACGCATAACGCATAACGCATAACGCATAACGCATAACGCATAACGCATAACTCATAACGCATAACGCATAACGCATAACGCATAACGCATAACGCTTAACGCATAACGCATAACGCATAACGCATAACGCATAACGCATAACGCATAACGCATAACGCATAACGCATAACGCATAACGCATAACGCATAACGCATAACGCATAACGCATAACGAATAACGCATAACGCATAACGCATAACGTATAACGCTTAACGCATAACGCATAACGCATAACGCATAACGCGTAACGCATAACGGATAACGCATAACGGATAACGCATAACGCATAACGCATAACGCATAACGGATAACGCATGACGCATAACGGATAACCCACAACGCATAACGCATAAAGCATAGTCCATAACGCATAACGCATGACACATTACTCATAACGCATTACGCATAATGCATAACGCATTACGCATAACGCATAACGCTCAATGAAAAAGTCATAACGCATAACGCATATCGCATAACCCGTAAAGCACAACGCATAACACATAACGCATAACGCATAACGCATAACGCATAACGCATAACGCATAACGCATAACGCATAACGCATAACGCATAACGCATAACGCATAACGCATAACGCATAACGCATAACGCATAACGCATAACGCATAACGCATAACGCATAACGCATAACGCATAACGGATAACGAATAACGCATATCGCATAACGTATAACGCATAACGCATAACGCATAACGCATAACGCATAACGCATAACGCATAACGCATAACGCATAACGCATAACGCATAACGCATAACGCAGAACGCATAACGCATAACGCATAACGCATAACGCATAACGCATAACGCATAACGCATAACGCATAACGCATAACGCATAACGCATAACGCATAACGCATAACGCATGACGCATGACGCATGACGCATAACGCATAACGCATAACGCATAACGCATAACGCATAACGCATAACGCATAACGCATAACGCATAACGCATAACGCATAACGCATAACGCATAACGCATAACGCATAACGCATAACGCATAACGCATAACGCATAACGCATAACGCATAACGCATAACGCATAACGCATAACGCATAACGCATAACGCATAACGCATAACGCATAACGCATAACGCATAACGCATAACGCATAACGCATAACTCATAACCCATAACGCATAACGCATAACGCATAACGCATAACGCATAACGCATAACGCATAACGCATAACGCATAACGCATAACGCATAACGCATAACGCATAACGGATAACGAATAACGCATATCGCATAACGCATAACGCATAACGCATAACGCATAACGCATAACGCATGACGCATAACGCATAACGCATATCGCATAACGCATAACGTTCAATGAAAAAGTCATAACGCATAACGCATATCGCATAACCCGTAAAGCACAACGCATAACACATAACGCATAACGCATAACACATAACGCATAACGCATAACGCATAACGCATAACGCATAACGTATAACGCTTAACGCATAACGCATAACACATAACGCATAACGCATAACGCATAACGCATAACGCATAACGCGTAACGCGTAAAGCATAACGCATAACGCATAACGCATAACGCATAACGCATAACGCATAACGCATGACGCATAACGCATAACGCATAACGCATAACGCATAACGCATAACGCATAACGCATAACGCATAACGCATAACGCATAACGCATAACGCATAACGCATAACCCATAACGCATAACGCATAACGCATAACGCATAACGCATAACGCATAACGCATAACGCATAACGCATAACGCATAACGCATAACGCATAACGCATAACGCGTAACGCATAACGGATAACGTATAACGCATAACGCATAACGCATAACGCATAACGCATAACGCATAACGCATAACGCATAACGTATAACGCTTAACGCATAACGCATAACGCATAACGCATAACGCGTAACGCATAACGGATAACGTATAACGCATAACGCATAACGCATAACGCATAACGGATAACGAATAACGCATATCGCATAACGTATAACGCATAACGCATAACGCATAACGCATAACGCATAACGCATAACGCATAACGCATAACGCATAACGCATAACGCATAACGCATAACGCATAACGCATGACGCATGACGCATGACGCATAACGCATAACGCATAACGCATAACGCATAACGCATAACGCATAACGCATAACGCATAACGCATAACGCATAACGCATAACGCATAACGCATAACGCATAACGCATAACGCATAACGCATAACGCATAACGCATAACGCATAACCCATAACGCATAACGCATAACGCATAACGCATAACGCATAACGCATAACGCATAACGCATAACGCGTAACGCGTAACGCGTAACGCGTAACGCATAACGCATAACGCATAACGCATAACGCATAACGCATAACGCATAACGCATAACGCATAACGCATAACGCATAACGCATAACGCAGAACGCATAACGCATAACGCATAACGCATAACGCATAACGCATAACGCATAACGCATAACGCATAACGCATAACGCATAACGCATAACGCATAACGCATGACGCATGACGCATGACGCATAACGCATAACGCATAACGCATAACGCATAACGCATAACGCATAACGCATAACGCATAACGCATAACGCATAACGCATAACGCATAACGCATAACGCATAACGCATAACGCATAACCCATAACGCATAACGCATAACGCATAACGCATAACGCATAACGCATAACGCATAACGCATAACGCATAACGCATAACGCGTAACGCGTAACGCGTAACGCGTAACGCATAACGCATAACGCATAACGCATAACGCATAACGCATAACGCATAACGCATAACGCATAACGCATAACGCATAACGCATAACGCATAACGGATAACGAATAACGCATATCGCATAACGTATAACGCATAACGCATAACGCATAACGCATAACGCATAACGCATAACGCATAACGCATAACGCATAACGCATAACGCAGAACGCATAACGCATAACGCATAACGCATAACGCATAACGCATAACGCATAACGCATAACGCATAACGCATAACGCATAACGCATAACGCATAACGCATACCGCATAACGCATAACGCATGACGCATAACGCATAACGCATATCGCATAACGCATAACGTTCAATGAAAAAGTCATAACGCATAACGCATATCGCATAACCCGTAAAGCACAACGCATAACACATAACGCATAACGCATAACACATAACGCATAACGCATAACGCATAACGCATAACGCATAACGTATAACGCTTAACGCATAACGCATAACACATAACGCATAACGCATAACGCATAACGCATAACGCATAACGCGTAACGCGTAAAGCATAACGCATAACGCATAACGCATAACGCATAACGCATAACGCATAACGCATGACGCATAACGCATAACGCATAACGCATAACGCATAACGCATAACGCATAACGCATAACGCATAACGCATAACGCATAACGCATAACGCATAACGCATAACGCATAACGCATAACCCATAACGCATAACGCATAACGCATAACGCATAACGCATAACGCATAACGCATAACGCATAACGCATAACGCATAACGCATAACGTATAACGCTTAACGCATAACGCATAACGCATAACGCGTAACGCATAACGGATAACGTATAACGCATAACGCATAACGCATAACGCATAACGCATAACGCATAACGCATAACGCATAACGTATAACGCTTAACGCATAACGCATAACGCATAACGCATAACGCGTAACGCATAACGGATAACGTATAACGCATAACGCATAACGCATAACACATAACGGATAACGAATAACGCATATCGCATAACGCATAACGCATAACGCATAACGCATAACGCATAACGCATAACGCATAACGCATAACGCATAACGCATAACGCATAACGCATAACGCATAACGCATAACGCATAACGCATAACGCATAACGCATAACGCATAACGCATAACGCATAACGCATAACGCATAACGCATAACGCATAACGCATAACGCATAACGCATAACGCATAACGCATAACGCATAACGCATAACGCATAACGCATAACGCATAACGCATAACGCATAACGCATAACGCATAACGCATAACGCATAACGCATAACGCATAACGCATAACGCATAACGCATAACGCATAACGCATAACGCATAACGCATAACGCATAACGCATAACGCATAACGCATAACGCATAACGCATAACGCATAACGCATAACGCATAACGCATAACGCATAACGCATAACGCATAACGCATAACGCATAACGCATAACGCATAACGCATAACGCATAACGCAGAACGCATAACGCATAACGCATAACGCATAACGCATAACGCATAACGCATAACGCATAACGCATAACGCATAACGCATAACGCATAACGCATAACGCATAACGCATAACGCATAACGCATAACGCATAACGCATAACGCATAACGCATAACGCATAACGCATAACGCATAACGCATAACGCAGAACGCATAACGCATAACGCATAACGCATAACGCATAACGCATAACGCATAACGCATAACGCATAACGCATAACGCATAACGCATAACGCATGACGCATGACGCATGACGCATAACGCATAACGCATAACGCATAACGCATAACGCATAACGCATAACGCATAACGCATAACGCATAACGCATAACGCATAACGCATAACGCATAACGCATAACGCATAACGCATAACGCATAACGCATAACGCATAACCCATAACGCATAACGCATAACGCATAACGCATAACGCATAACGCATAACGCATAACGCGTAACGCGTAACGCGTAACGCGTAACGCGTAACGCATAACGCATAACGCATAACGCATAACGCATAACGCATAACGCATAACGCATAACGCATAACGCATAACGCATAACGCATAACGCATAACGCATAACGCATAACGGATAACGAATAACGCATATCGCATAACGTATAACGCATAACGCATAACGCATAACGCATAACGCATAACGCATAACGCATAACGCATAACGCATAACGCATAACGCATAACGCATAACGCATAACGCATAACGCATAACGCAGAACGCATAACGCATAACGCATAACGCATAACGCATAACGCATAACGCATAACGCATAACGCATAACGCATAACGCATAACGCAGAACGCATAACGCATAACGCATAACGCATAACGCATAACGCATAACGCATAACGCATAACGCATAGCGGATAACGAATAACGCATATCGCATAACGTATAACGCATAACGCATAACGCATAACGCATAACGCATAACGCATAACGCATAACGCATAACGCATAACGCATAACGCATAACGCATAACGCATAACGCATAACGCATAACGCATAACGCATAACGCATAACGCATAACGCATAACGCATAACGCATAACGCATAACGCATAACGCATAACGCATAACGCATAACGCATAACGCATAACGCATAACGCATAACGCATAACGCATAACGCATAACGCATAACGCATAACGCATAACGCATAACGCATAACGCATAACGCATAACGCATAACGAATAACGCATATCGCATAACGTATAACGCTTAACGCATAACGCATAACGCATAACGCAGAACGCGTAACGCATAACGCATAACGCATATCGCATAACCCGTAATGCACAACGCATAACACATAACGCATAACGCATAACGCATAACGCATAACGCATAACGCATAACGCATAACGCATAACACATAACGCATAACGCATAACGCATAACGCATAACGCATAACGCATAACGCATAACGCATAACGCATAACGCATAACGCATAACGCATAACGAATAACGCATATCGCATAACGTATAACGCATAACGCATAACGCATAACGCATAACGAATAACGCATATCGCATAACGTATAACGCTTAACGCATAACGCATAACTCATAACGCATAACGCATAACGCATAACGCATAACGCATAACGCATAACGCATAACGCATAACGCATAACGCATAACGCATAACGCATAACGCATAACGCATAACGCATAACGCATAACGCATAACGCATAACGCATAACGCATAACGCATAACGCATAACGCATAACGCATAACGCATAACGCACAACGCATAACGCATAACGCATAACGCATAACGCATAACGCATAACGCATAACGCATAACGCATAACGCATAACGCATAACGCATAACGCATAACGCATAACGCATAACGCATAACGCATAACGCATAACGCATAACGCATAACGGATAACGCATGACGCATAACGGATAACCCACAACGCATAACGCATAAAGCATAACGAATAACGCATATCGCATAACGTATAACGCTTAACGCATAACGCATAACGCATAACGCATAACGCGTAACGCATAACGGATAACGCATAACGCATAACGCATAACGCATAACGCATAACGCATAACGCATAACGCATAACGCATAACGCATAACGCATAACGCATAACGCATAACGCATAACGCATAACGCATAACGCATAACGCATAACGCATAACGCATAACGCATAACGCATAACGCATAACGCATAACGCATAACGCATAACGCATAACGCATAACGCATAACGCATAACGCATAACGCATAACGCATAACGCATAACGCATAACGCATAACGCATAACGCATAACGCATAACGCATAACGCATAACGCATAACGCATAACGCATAACGCATAACGCATAACGCATAACGCATAACGCATAACGCATAACGCATAACGCATAACGCATAACGCATAACGCATAACGCATAACGCATAACGCATAACGCATAACGCATAACGCATAACGCATAACGCATAACGCATAACGCATAACGCATAACGCATAACGCATAACGCATAACGGATAACGCATGACGCATAACGGATAACCCACAACGCATAACGCATAAAGCATAACGAATAACGCATATCGCATAACGTATAACGCTTAACGCATAACGCATAACGCATAACGCATAACGCGTAACGCATAACGGATAACGCATAACGCATAACGCATAACGCATAACGCATAACGCATAACGCATAACGCATAACGCATAACGCATAACGCATAACGCATAACGCATAACGCATAACGCATAACGCATAACGCATAACGCATAACGCATAACGCATAACGCATAACGCATAACGCATAACGCATAACGCATAACGCATAACGCATAACGCATAACGCATAACGCATAACGCATAACGCATAACGCATAACGCATAACGCATAACGCATAACGCATAACGCATAACGCATAACGCATAACGCATAACGCATAACGCATAACGCATAACGCATAACGCATAACGCATAACGCATAACGCATAACGCATAACGCAGAACGCATAACGCATAACGCATAACGCATAACGCATAACGCATAACGCATAACGCATAACGCATAACGCATAACGCATAACGCATAACGCATAACGCATAACGCATAACGCATAACGCATAACGCATAACGCATAACGCATAACGCATAACGCATAACGCATAACGCAGAACGCATAACGCATAACGCATAACGCATAACGCATAACGCATAACGCATAACGCATAACGCATAACGCATAACGCATAACGCATAACGCATAACGCATAACGCATAACGCATAACGCATAACGGATAACGAATAACGCATATCGCATAACGTATAACGCATAACGCATAACGCATAACGCATAACGCATAACGCATAACGCATAACGCATAACGCATAACGCAGAACGCATAACGCATAACGCATAACGCATAACGCATAACGCATAACGCATAACGCATAACGCATAACGCATAACGCATAACGCAGAACGCATAACGCATAACGCATAACGCATAACGCATAACGCATAACGCATAACGCATAACGCATAGCGGATAACGAATAACGCATATCGCATAACGTATAACGCATAACGCATAACGCATAACGCATAACGCATAACGCATAACGCATAACGCATAACGCATAACGCATAACGCATAACGCATAACGCATAACGCATAACGCATAACGCATAACGCATAACGCATAACGCATAACGCATAACGCATAACGCATAACGCATAACGCATAACGCATAACGCATAACGCATAACGCATAACGCATAACGCATAACGCATAACGCATAACGCATAACGCATAACGCATAACGCATAACGCATAACGCATAACGCATAACGCATAACGCATAACGCATAACGCATAACGCATAACGCATAACGCATAACGCATAACGCATAACGCATAACGCATAACGAATAACGCATATCGCATAACGTATAACGCTTAACGCATAACGCATAACGCATAACGCAGAACGCGTAACGCATAACGCATAACGCATATCGCATAACCCGTAATGCACAACGCATAACACATAACGCATAACGCATAACGCATAACGCATAACGCATAACGCATAACGCATAACGCATAACACATAACGCATAACGCATAACGCATAACGCATAACGCATAACGCATAACGCATAACGCATAACGCATAACGCATAACGCATAACGCATAACGCATAACGAATAACGCATATCGCATAACGTATAACGCATAACGCATAACGCATAACGCATAACGAATAACGCATATCGCATAACGTATAACGCTTAACGCATAACGCATAACTCATAACGCATAACGCATAACGCATAATGCATAACGCATAACGCATAACGCATAACGCATAACGCATAACGCATAACGCATAACGCATAACGCATAACGCATAACGCATAACGCATAACGCATAACGCATAACGCATAACGCATAACGCATAACGCATAACGCATAACGCATAACGCATAACGCATAACGCATAACGCATAACGCATAACGCATAACGCATAACGCATAACGCATAACGCATAACGCATAACGCATAACGCATAACGCATAACGCATAACGCATAACGCATAACGGATAACGCATGACGCATAACGGATAACCCACAACGCATAACGCATAAAGCATAACGAATAACGCATATCGCATAACGTATAACGCTTAACGCATAACGCATAACGCATAACGCATAACGCGTAACGCATAACGGATAACGCATAACGCATAACGCATAACGCATAACGCATAACGCATAACGCATAACGCATAACGCATAACGCATAACGCATAACGCATAACGCATAACGCATAACGCATAACGCATAACGCATAACGCATAACGCATAACGCATAACGCATAACGCATAACGCATAACGCATAACGCATAACGCATAACGCATAACGCATAACGCATAACGCATAACGCATAACGAATAACGCATATCGCATAACGTATAACGCTTAACGCATAACGCATAACGCATAACGCAGAACGCGTAACGCATAACGCATAACGCATATCGCATAACCCGTAATGCACAACGCATAACACATAACGCATAACGCATAACGCATAACGCATAACGCATAACGCATAACGCATAACGCATAACGCATAACACATAACGCATAACGCATAACGCATAACGCATAACGCATAACGCATAACGCATAACGCATAACGCATAACGCATAACGCATAACGCATAACGCATAACGCATAACGCATAACGCATAACGCATAACGCATAACGCATAACGCATAACGAATAACGCATATCGCATAACGTATAACGCATAACGCATAACGCATAACGCATAACGAATAACGCATATCGCATAACGTATAACGCTTAACGCATAACGCATAACGCATAACGCATAACGCGTAACGCATGACTGATAACGCATAACGGATAACGCATAACGCATAACGCATAACGGATAACGCATGACGCATAACGGATAACCCACAACGCATAACGCATAAAGCATAGTCCATAACGCATAACGCATGACACATTACTCATAACGCATTACGCATAACGCATAACGCATAATGCATAACGCATTACGCATAACGCATAACGCTCAATGAAAAAGTCATAACGCATAACGCATATCGCATAACCCGTAAAGCACAACGCATAACACATAACGCATAACGCATAACGCATAACGCATAACGCATAACGCATAACGCATAACGCATAACGCATAACGCATAACGCATAACGCATAACGCATAACGCATAACGCATAACGCATAACGCATAACGCATAACGCATAACGCATAACGAATAACGCATATCGCATAACGTATAACGCTTAACGCATAACGCATAACGCATAACGCAGAACGCGTAACGCATAACGCATAACGCATATCGCATAACCCGTAATGCACAACGCATAACACATAACGCATAACGCATAACGCATAACGCATAACGCATAACGCATAACGCATAACACATAACGCATAACGCATAACGCATAACGCATAACGCATAACGCAAAACGCATAACGCATAACGCATAACGCATAACGCATAACGCATAACGCATAACGCATAACGCATAACGAATAACGCATATCGCATAACGTATAACGCATAACGCATAACGCATAACGCATAACGAATAACGCATATCGCATAACGTATAACGCTTAACGCATAACGCATAACGCATAACGCATAACGCGTAACGCATGACTGATAACGCATAACGGATAACGCATAACGCATAACGCATAACGCATAACGCATAACGCATAACGCATAACGTATAACGCATAACGCATAACGCATAACGCATAACGAATAACGCATAACGCATAACGCATAACGCATAACGCATAACGCATAACGCATAACGCATAACGCATAACGCATAACGCATAACGCATAACGCATAACGCATAACGCATAACGCATAACGCATAACGCATAACGCATAACGAATAACGCATAACGCATAACGCATAACGCATAACGCACAACGCATAACGCATAACGCATAACGCATAACGCATAACGCATAACGCATAACGCATAACGCATGACGCATGACGCATAACGCATAACGCATAACGCATAACGCATAACGCATAACGCATAACGCATAACGCATAACGCATAACGCATAACGCATAACGAATAACGCATATCGCATAACGTATAACGCTTAACGCATAACGCATAACGCATAACGCATAACGCGTAACGCATAACGGATAACGCATAACGGATAACGCATAACGCATAACGCATAAAGCATAACGGATAACGCATGACGCATAACGGATAACCCACAACGCATAACGCATAAAGCATAGTCCATAACGCATAACGCATGACACATTACTCATAACGCATTACGCATAACGCATAACGCATAATGCATAACGCATTACGCATAACGCATAACGCTCAATGAAAAAGTCATAACGCATAACGCATATCGCATAACCCGTAAAGCACAACGCATAACACATAACGCATAACGCATAACGCATAACGCATAACGCATAACGCATAACGCATAACGCATAACGCATAACGCATAACGCATAACGCATAACGCATAACGCATAACGCATAACGCATAACGCATAACGCATAACGCATAACGCATAACGCATAACGCATAACGCATAACGGATAACGCATGACGCATAACGCATAACGCATAACGCATAACGCATAACGCGTAACGCATAACGCATAACGCATAACGCATAACGCATAACGCATAACGCATAACGCATAACGCATAACGCATAACGCATAACGCATAACGCATAACGCATGACGCATAACGGATAACCCATAACGCATAACGCATAAAGCATAGTCCATAACGGATAACGCATGACGCATAACGGATAACCCATAACGCATAACGCATAAAGCATAGTCCATAACGCATAACGCATGACACATTACTCATAACGCATTACGCATAATGCATAACGCATAATGCATAACGCATTACGCATAACGCATAACGCTCAATGAAAAAGTCATAACGCATAACGCATAACGCATAACGCATAACGCATAACGCATAACGCATAACGCATAACGCATAACGCATAACGCATAACGCATAACGCATAACGCATAACGCATAACGCATAACGCATAACGCATAACGCATAACGCATAACGCATAACGCATAACGCATAACGCATAACGCATAACGCATAACGCATAACGCATAACGCATAACGCATAACGCATAACGCATAACGCATAACGCATAACGCATAACGCATAACGCATAACGCATAACGCATAACGCATAACGCATAACGCATAACGCATAACGCATAACGCATAACGCATAACGCATAACGCATAACGCATAACGCATAACGCATAACGCATAACGCATAACGCATAACGCATAACGCATAACGCATAACGCATAACGCATAACGCATAACGCATAACGCATAACGCATAACGCATAACGCATAACGCATAACGCATAACGCATAACGCATAACGCATAACGCATAACGCATAACGCATAACGCATAACGCATAACGCATAACGCATAACGAATAACGCATAACGCATAACGCATGACGCATAACGCATAACGCATAACGCATAACGCATAACGCGTAACGCATAACGGATAACGCATAACGGATAACGCATAACGCATAACGCATAACGGATAACGCATGACGCATGACGCATAACGCATAACGCATAACGCATAACGCATAACGCATAACGCATAACGCATAACGCATAACGCATAACGCATAACGCATAACGCATAACGCATAACGAATAACGCATATCGCATAACGTATAACGCTTAACGCATAACGCATAACGCATAACGCAGAACGCGTAACGCATAACGCATAACGCATATCGCATAACCCGTAATGCACAACGCATAACACATAACGCATAACGCATAACGCATAACGCATAACGCATAACGCATAACGCATAACTCATAACGCATAACACATAACGCATAACGCATAACGCATAACGCATAACGCATAACGCATAACGCATAACGCATAACGCATAACGCATAACGCATAACGCATAACGCATAACGAATAACGCATATCGCATAACGTATAACGCATAACGCATAACGCATAACGCATAACGAATAACGCATATCGCATAACGTATAACGCTTAACGCATAACGCATAACGCATAACGCATAACGCGTAACGCATGACGGATAACGCATAACGGATAACGCATAACGCATAACGCATAACGGATAACGCATGACGCATAACGGATAACCCACAACGCATAACGCATAAAGCATAGTCCATAACGCATAACGCATGACACATTACTCATAACGCATTACGCATAACGCATAACGCATAATGCATAACGCATTACGCATAACGCATAACGCTCAATGAAAAAGTCATAACGCATAACGCATATCGCATAACCCGTAAAGCACAACGCATAACACATAACGCATAACGCATAACGCATAACGCATAACGCATAACGCATAACGCATAACGCATAACGCATAACGCATAACGCATAACGCATAACGCATAACGCATAACGCATAACGCATAACGCATAACGCATAACGCATAACGCATAACGCATAACGCATAACGCATAACGCATAACGCATAACGCATAACGCATAACGCATAACGCATAACGCATAACGCATAACGCATAACGCATAACGCATAACGCATAACGCATAACGCATAACGCATAACGCATAACGCATAACGCATAACGCATAACGCATAACGCATAACGCATAACGCATAACGCATAACGCATAACGCATAACGCATAACGCATAACGCATAACGCATAACGCATAACGCATAACGCATTACGCATAACGCATAACGCATAACGCATAACGCATAACGCATAACGCATAACGCATAACGCATAACGCATAACGCATAACGCATAACGCATAACGCATAACGCATAACGCATAACGAATAACGCATAACGCATAACGCATAACGCATAACGCACAACGCATAACGCATAACGCATAACGCATAACGCATAACGCATAACGCATAACGCATGACGCATGACGCATAACGCATAACGCATAACGCATAACGCATAACGCATAACGCATAACGCATAACGCATAACGCATAACGCATAACGCATAACGCATAACGCATTACGCATAACGAATAACGCATATCGCATAACGTATAACGCTTAACGCATAACGCATAACGCATAACGCATAACGCATATCGCATAACGTATAACGCATAACGCATAACGCATAACGCATAACGAATAACGCATATCGCATAACGTATAACGCTTAACGCATAACGCATAACGCATAACGCATAACGCGTAACGCATGACTGATAACGCATAACGGATAACGCATAACGCATAACGCATAACGCATAACGGATAACGCATGACGCATAACGGATAACCCACAACGCATAACGCATAAAGCATAGTCCATAACGCATAACGCATGACACATTACTCATAACGCATTACGCATAACGCATAACGCATAATGCATAACGCATTACGCATAACGCATAACGCTCAATGAAAAAGTCATAACGCATAACGCATATCGCATAACCCGTAAAGCACAACGCATAACACATAACGCATAACGCATAACGCATAACGCATAACGCATAACGCATAACGCATAACGCATAACGCATAATGCATAACGCATAACGCATAACGCATAACGCATAACGCATAACGCATAACGCATAACGCATAACGCATAACGCATAACGCATAACGCATAACGCATAACGCATAACGCATAACGCATAACGCATAACGAATAACGCATATCGCATAACGTATAACGCTTAACGCATAACGCATAACGCATAACGCAGAACGCGTAACGCATAACGCATAACGCATATCGCATAACCCGTAATGCACAACGCATAACACATAACGCATAACGCATAACGCATAACGCATAACGCATAACGCATAACACATAACGCATAACGCATAACGCATAACGCATAACGCATAACGCAAAACGCATAACGCATAACGCATAACGCATAACGCATAACGCATAACGCATAACGCATAACGAATAACGCATATCGCATAACGTATAACGCATAACGCATAACGCATAACGCATAACGAATAACGCATATCGCATAACGTATAACGCTTAACGCATAACGCATAACGCATAACGCATAACGCGTAACGCATGACTGATAACGCATAACGGATAACGCATAACGCATAACGCATAACGCATAACGCATAACGCATAACGCATAACGTATAACGCATAACGCATAACGCATAACGCATAACGAATAACGCATAACGCATAACGCATAACGCATAACGCATAACGCATAACGCATAACGCATAACGCATAACGCATAACGCATAACGCATAACGCACAACGCATAACGCATAACGCATAACGCATAACGCATAACGCATAACGCATAACGCATAACGCATGACGCATGACGCATAACGCATAACGCATAACGCATAACGCATAACGCATAACGCATAACGCATAACGCATAACGCATAACGCATAACGAATAACGCATATCGCATAACGTATAACGCTTAACGCATAACGCATAACGCATAACGCATAACGCGTAACGCATAACGGATAACGCATAACGGATAACGCATAACGCATAACGCATAAAGCATAACGGATAACGCATGACGCATAACGGATAACCCACAACGCATAACGCATAAAGCATAGTCCATAACGCATAACGCATGACACATTACTCATAACGCATTACGCATAACGCATAACGCATAATGCATAACGCATTACGCATAACGCATAACGCTCAATGAAAAAGTCATAACGCATAACGCATATCGCATAACCCGTAAAGCACAACGCATAACACATAACGCATAACGCATAACGCATAACGCATAACGCATAACGCATAACGCATAACGCATAACGCATAACGCATAACGCATAACGCATAACGCATAACGCATAACGCATAACGCATAACGCATAACGCATAACGCATAACGCATAACGCATAACGCATAACGCATAACGCATAACGCATAACGCATAACGGATAACGCATGACGCATAACGCATAACGCATAACGCATAACGCATAACGCGTAACGCATAACGCATAACGCATAACGCATAACGCATAACGCATAACGCATAACGCATAACGCATAACGCATAACGCATAACGCATAACGCATAACGCATGACGCATAACGGATAACCCATAACGCATAACGCATAAAGCATAGTCCATAACGGATAACGCATGACGCATAACGGATAACCCATAACGCATAACGCATAAAGCATAGTCCATAACGCATAACGCATGACACATTACTCATAACGCATTACGCATAATGCATAACGCATAATGCATAACGCATTACGCATAACGCATAACGCATAATGCATAACGCATTACGCATAACGCATAACGCTCAATGAAAAAGTCATAACGCATAACGCATAACGCATAACGCATAACGCATAACGCATAACGCATAACGCATAACGCATAACGCATAACGCATAACGCATAACGCATAACGCATAACGCATAACGCATAACGCATAACGCATAACGCATAACGCATAACGCATAACGCATAACGCATAACGCATAACGCATAACGCATAACGCATAACGCATAACGCATAACGCATAACGCATAACGCATAACGCATAACGCATAACGCATAACGCATAACGCATAACGCATAACGCATAACGCATAACGCATAACGCATAACGCATAACGCATAACGCATAACGCATAACGCATAACGCATAACGGATAACGCATAACGCATAACGCATAACGCATAACGCATAACGCATAACGCATAACGCATAACGCATAACGCATAACGCATAACGCATAACGCATAACGCATAACGCATAACGCATAACGCATAACGCATAACGCATAACGCATAACGCATAACGCATAACGCATAACGAATAACGCATAACGCATAACGCATGACGCATAACGCATAACGCATAACGCATAACGCATAACGCGTAACGCATAACGGATAACGCATAACGGATAACGCATAACGCATAACGCATAACGGATAACGCATGACGCATGACGCATAACGCATAACGCATAACGCATAACGCATAACGCATAACGCATAACGCATAACGCATAACGCATAACGCATAACGCATAACGCATAACGCATAACGCATAACGCATAACGCATAACGCATAACGAATAACGCATATCGCATAACGTATAACGCTTAACGCATAACGCATAACGCATAACGCAGAACGCGTAACGCATAACGCATAACGCATATCGCATAACCCGTAATGCACAACGCATAACACATAACGCATGACACATTACTCATAACGCATTACGCATAACGCATAACGCATAATGCATAACGCATTACGCATAACGCATAACGCTCAATGAAAAAGTCATAACGCATAACGCATATCGCATAACCCGTAAAGCACAACGCATAACACATAACGCATAACGCATAACGCATAACGCATAACGCATAACGCATAACGCATAACGCATAACGCATAACGCATAACGCATAACGCATAACGCATAACGCATAACGCATAACGCATAACGCATAACGCATAACGCATAACGCATAACGCATAACGCATAACGCATAACGCATAACGCATAACGCATAACGCATAACGCATAACGCATAACGCATAACGCATAACGCATAACGCATAACGCATAACGCATAACGCATAACGCATAACGCATAACGCATAACGCATAACGCATAACGCATAACGCATAACGCATAACGCATAACGCATAACGCATAACGCATAACGCATAACGCATAACGAATAACGCATAACGCATAACGCATGACGCATAACGCATAACGCATAACGCATAACGCATAACGCGTAACGCATAACGGATAACGCATAACGGATAACGCATAACGCATAACGCATAACGGATAACGCATGACGCATGACGCATAACGCATAACGCATAACGCATAACGCATAACGCATAACGCATAACGCATAACGCATAACGCATAACGCATAACGCATAACGCATAACGCATAACGCATAACGCATAACGCATAACGCATAACGCATAACGAATAACGCATATCGCATAACGTATAACGCTTAACGCATAACGCATAACGCATAACGCGTAACGCATAACGGATAACGCATAACGGATAACGCATAACGCATAACGCATAAAGCATAACGGATAGCGCATGACGCATAACGGATAACCCACAACGCATAACGCATAAAGCATAGTCCATAACGCATAACGCATGACACATTACTCATAACGCATTACGCATAACGCATAACGCATAATGCATAACGCATTACGCATAACGCATAACGCTCAATGAAAAAGTCATAACGCATAACGCATATCGCATAACCCGTAAAGCACAACGCATAACACATAACGCATAACGCATAACGCATAACGCATAACGCATAACGCATAACGCATAACGCATAACGCATAACGCATAACGCATAACGCATAACGCATAACGCATAACGCATAACGCATAACGCATAACGCATAACGCATAACGCATAACGCATAACGCATAACGCATAACGCATAACGCATAACGCATAACGCATAACGCATAACGGATAACGCATGACGCATAACGCATAACGCATAACGCATAACGCATAACGCGTAACGCATAACGCATAACGCATAACGCATAACGCATAACGCATAACGCATAACGCATAACGCATAACGCATAACGCATAACGCATAACGCATAACGCATAACGCATAACGCATAACGCATAACGCATGACGCATAACGGATAACCCATAACGCATAACGCATAAAGCATAGTCCATAACGGATAACGCATGACGCATAACGGATAACCCATAACGCATAACGCATAAAGCATAGTCCATAACGCATAACGCATGACACATTACTCATAACGCATTACGCATAATGCATAACGCATAATGCATAACGCATTACGCATAACGCATAACGCTCAATGAAAAAGTCATAACGCATAACGCATAACGCATAACGCATAACGCATAACGCATAACGCATAACGCATAACGCATAACGCATAACGCATAACGCATAACGCATAACGCATAACGCATAACGCATAACGCATAACGCATAACGCATAACGCATAACGCATAACGCATAACGCATAACGCATAACGCATAACGCATAACGCATAACGCATAACGCATAACGCATAACGCATAACGCATAACGCATAACGCATAACGCATAACGCATAACGCATAACGCATAACGCATAACGCATAACGCATAACGCATAACGCATAACGCATAACGCATAACGCATAACGCATAACGCATAACGCATAACGCATAACGCATAACGCATAACGCATAACGCATAACGCATAACGCATAACGCATAACGCATAACGCATAACGCATAACGCATAACGCATAACGCATAACGCATAACGCATAACGCATAACGCATAACGCATAACGCATAACGCATAACGCATAACGCATAACGCATAACGCATAACGCATAACGCATAACGCATAACGCATAACGCATAACGCATAACGCATAACGCATAACGCATAACGCATAACGCATAACGCATAACGCATAACGCATAACGCATAACGCATAACGCATAACGCATAACGCATAACGCATAACGCATAACGCATAACGCATAACGCATAACGCATAACGAATAACGCATAACGCATAACGCATAACGCATAACGCATAACGCATAACGCATAACGCATAACGCATAACGCATAACGCATAACGCATAACGCATAACGCATAACGCATAACGCATAACGCATAACGCATAACGCATAACGCATAACGCATAACGCATAACGCATAACGCATAACGCATAACGCATAACGCATAACGAATAACGCATAACGCATAACGCATAACGCATAACGCATAACGCATAACGCATAACGCATAACGCATAACGCATAACGCATAACACATGACGCATGACGCATAACGCATAACGCATAACGCATAACGCATAACGCATAACGCATAACGCATAACGCATAACGCATAACGCATAACGCATAACGCATAACGCATAACGCATAACGCATAACGCATAACGCATAAAGCATAACGCTTAACGAATAACGCATAACGCATGACACATTACTCATAACGCATTACGCATAACGCATAACGCATAACGGATAACGCATAATGCATAACGCATAACGCTTAACGCATGACGCATATCGCATAACGCATAACGCATAACGCATAACGGATAACGCATAACGCATAATGCATAACGCATAACGCATAACGCATAACGCATAACGCATAACGCATAACGCATAACGCATAACGCATAACGCATAACGCATAACGCATAACGCATAACGCATAACGCATAACGCATAACGCATAACGCATAACGCATAACGCATAACGCATAACGCATAACGCATAACGCATAACGCATAACGCATAACGCATAACGCATAACGCATAACGCATAACGCATAACGCATAACGCATAACGCATAACGCGTAACGCATAACGGATAACGCATAACGGATAACGCATAACGCATAACGCATAACGGATAACGCATGACGCATGACGCATAACGCATAACGCATAACGCATAACGCATAACGCATAACGCATAACGCATAACGCATAACGCATAACGCATAACGCATAACGCATAACGCATAACGCATAACGCATAACGCATAACGCATAACGAATAACGCATATCGCATAACGTATAACGCTTAACGCATAACGCATAACGCATAACGCAGAACGCGTAACGCATAACGCATAACGCATATCGCATAACCCGTAATGCACAACGCATAACACATAACGCATAACGCATAACGCATAACGCATAACGCATAACGCATAACGCATAACGCATAACGCATAACACATAACGCATAACGCATAACGCATAACGCATAACGCATAACGCATAACGCATAACGCATAACGCATAACGCATAACGCATAACGCATAACGCATAACGCATAACGCATAACGCATAACGCATAACGCATAACGCATAACGCATAACGCATAACGCATAACGCATAACGCATAACGCATAACGCATAACGAATAACGCATAACGCATAACGCATGACGCATAACGCATAACGCATAACGCATAACGCATAACGCGTAACGCATAACGGATAACGCATAACGGATAACGCATAACGCATAACGCATAACGGATAACGCATGACGCATGACGCATAACGCATAACGCATAACGCATAACGCATAACGCATAACGCATAACGCATAACGCATAACGCATAACGCATAACGCATAACGCATAACGCATAACGCATAACGCATAACGCATAACGCATAACGAATAACGCATATCGCATAACGTATAACGCTTAACGCATAACGCATAACGCATAACGCAGAACGCGTAACGCATAACGCATAACGCATATCGCATAACCCGTAATGCACAACGCATAACACATAACGCATAACGCATAACGCATAACGCATAACGCATAACGCATAACGCATAACGCATAACACATAACGCATAACGCATAACGCATAACGCATAACGCATAACGCATAACGCATAACGCATAACGCATAACGCATAACGCATAACGCATAACGCATAACGCATAACGCATAACGAATAACGCATATCGCATAACGTATAACGCATAACGCATAACGCATAACGCATAACGAATAACGCATATCGCATAACGTATAACGCTTAACGCATAACGCATAACGCATAACGCATAACGCGTAACGCATGACGGATAACGCATAACGGATAACGCATAACGCATAACGCATAACGGATAACGCATGACGCATAACGGATAACCCACAACGCATAACGCATAAAGCATAGTCCATAACGCATAACGCATGACACATTACTCATAACGCATTACGCATAACGCATAACGCATAATGCATAACGCATTACGCATAACGCATAACGCTCAATGAAAAAGTCATAACGCATAACGCATATCGCATAACCCGTAAAGCACAACGCATAACACATAACGCATAACGCATAACGCATAACGCATAACGCATAACGCATAACGCATAACGCATAACGCATAACGCATAACGCATAACGCATAACGCATAACGCATAACGCATAACGCATAACGCATAACGCATAACGCATAACGCATAACGCATAACGCATAACGCATAACGCATAACGCATAACGCATAACGCATAACGCATAACGCATAACGCATAACGCATAACGCATAACGCATAACGCATAACGCATAACGCATAACGCATAACGCATAACGCATAACGCATAACGCATAACGCATAACGCATAACGCATAACGCATAACGCATAACGCATAACGCATAACGCATAACGCATAACGCATAACGCATAACGCATAACGCATAACGCATAACGCATAACGCATAACGCATAACGCATAACGCATAACGCATAACGCATAACGCATAACGCATAACGAATAACGCATAACGCATAACGCATGACGCATAACGCATAACGCATAACGCATAACGCGTAACGCATAACGGATAACGCATAACGGATAACGCATAACGCATAACGCATAACGGATAACGCATGACGCATGACGCATAACGCATAACGCATAACGCATAACGCATAACGCATAACGCATAACGCATAACGCATAACGCATAACGCATAACGCATAACGCATAACGCATAACGCATAACGCATAACGCATAACGCATAACGCATAACGCATAACGAATAACGCATATC
Organism: Lasioglossum baleicum; assembly: GCF_051020765.1. Taxonomy (NCBI): domain Eukaryota; kingdom Metazoa; phylum Arthropoda; class Insecta; order Hymenoptera; family Halictidae; genus Lasioglossum; species Lasioglossum baleicum. Next base: position 981,744 of record NW_027469104.1, on the reverse strand, counting down.
GCATAACGTATAACGCTTAACGCATAACGCATAACGCATAACGCGTAACGCATAACGGATAACGCATAACGGATAACGCATAACGCATAACGCATAAAGCATAACGGATAGCGCATGACGCATAACGGATAACCCACAACGCATAACGCATAAAGCATAGTCCATAACGCATAACGCATGACACATTACTCATAACGCATTACGCATAACGCATAACGCATAATGCATAACGCATTACGCATAACGCATAACGCTCAATGAAAAAGTCATAACGCATAACGCATATCGCATAACCCGTAAAGCACAACGCATAACACATAACGCATAACGCATAACGCATAACGCATAACGCATAACGCATAACGCATAACGCATAACGCATAACGCATAACGCATAACGCATAACGCATAACGCATAACGCATAACGCATAACGCATAACGCATAACGCATAACGCATAACGCATAACGCATAACGCATAACGCATAACGCATAACGCATAACGCATAACGCATAACGCATAACGGATAACGCATGACGCATAACGCATAACGCATAACGCATAACGCATAACGCGTAACGCATAACGCATAACGCATAACGCATAACGCATAACGCATAACGCATAACGCATAACGCATAACGCATAACGCATAACGCATAACGCATAACGCATAACGCATAACGCATAACGCATAACGCATAACGCATGACGCATAACGGATAACCCATAACGCATAACGCATAAAGCATAGTCCATAACGGATAACGCATGACGCATAACGGATAACCCATAACGCATAACGCATAAAGCATAGTCCATAACGCATAACGCATGACACATTACTCATAACGCATTACGCATAATGCATAACGCATAATGCATAACGCATTACGCATAACGCATAACGCTCAATGAAAAAGTCATAACGCATAACGCATAACGCATAACGCATAACGCATAACGCATAACGCATAACGCATAACGCATAACGCATAACGCATAACGCATAACGCATAACGCATAACGCATAACGCATAACGCATAACGCATAACGCATAACGCATAACGCATAACGCATAACGCATAACGCATAACGCATAACGCATAACGCATAACGCATAACGCATAACGCATAACGCATAACGCATAACGCATAACGCATAACGCATAACGCATAACGCATAACGCATAACGCATAACGCATAACGCATAACGCATAACGCATAACGCATAACGCATAACGCATAACGCATAACGCATAACGCATAACGCATAACGCATAACGCATAACGCATAACGCATAACGCATAACGCATAACGCATAACGCATAACGCATAACGCATAACGCATAACGCATAACGCATAACGCATAACGCATAACGCATAACGCATAACGCATAACGCATAACGCATAACGCATAACGCATAACGCATAACGCATAACGCATAACGCATAACGCATAACGCATAACGCATAACGCATAACGCATAACGCATAACGCATAACGCATAACGCATAACGCATAACGCATAACGCATAACGCATAACGCATAACGCATAACGCATAACGCATAACGAATAACGCATAACGCATAACGCATAACGCATAACGCATAACGCATAACGCATAACGCATAACGCATAACGCATAACGCATAACGCATAACGCATAACGCATAACGCATAACGCATAACGCATAACGCATAACGCATAACGCATAACGCATAACGCATAACGCATAACGCATAACGCATAACGCATAACGCATAACGCATAACGCATAACGCATAACGCATAACGCATAACGCATAACGCATAACGCATAACGCATAACGCATAACGCATAACGCATAACGCATAACGCATAACGCATAACGCATAACGCATAACGCATAACGCATAACGCATAACGCATAACGCATAACGCATAACGCATAACGCATAACGCATATCGCATAACGCATAACGTTCAATGAAAAAGTCATAACGCATAACGCATATCGCATAACCCGTAAAGCACAACGCATAACACATAACGCATAACGCATAACGCATAACGCATAACGCATAACGCATAACGCATAACGCATAACGCATAACGCATAACGCATAACGCATAACGCATAACGCATAACGCATAACGCATAACGCATAACGCATAACGCATAACGCATAACGCATAACGCATAACGCATAACGCATAACGCATAACGCATAACGCATAACGCATAACGCATAACGCATAACGCATAACGCATAACGCATAACGCATAACGCATAACGCATAACGCATAACGCATAACGCATAACGCATAACGCATAACGCATAACGCATAACGCATAACGCATAACGCATAACGCATAACGCATAACGCATAACGCATAACGCATAACGCATAACGCATAACGCATAACGCATAACGCATAACGCATAACGCATAACGCATAACGCATAACGCATAACGCAAAACGCATAACGCATAACGCATAACGCATAACGCATAACGCATAACGCATAACGCATAACGCATAACGCATAACGCATAACGCATAACGCATAACGCATAACGCATAACGCATAACGCATAACGCATAACGCATAACGCATAACGCATAACGCATAACGCATAACGCATAACGCATAACGCATAACGCATAACGCATAACGCATAACGCATAACGCATAACGCATAACGCATAACGCATAACGCATAACGCATAACGCATAACGCATAACGCATAACGCATAACGCATAACGCATAACGCATAACGCATAACGCATAACGCATAACGCATAACGCATAACGCATAACGCATAACGCATATCGCATAACGCATAACGCATAACGCATAACGCATAACGCATAACGCATAACGCATAACGCATAACGCATAACGCATAACGCATAACGCATAACGCATAACGCATAACGCATAACGCATAACGCATAACGCATAACGCATAACGCATAACGCATAACGCATAACGCATAACGCATAACGCATAACGCATAACGCATAACGCATAACTCATAACGCATAACGCATAACGGATAACGCATAACGCATAACGCATAACGCATAACGCATAACGCATAACGCATAACGCATAACGCATAACGCATAACGCATAACGCATAACGCATAACGCATAACGCATAACGCATAACGCATAACGCATAACGCATAACGCATAACGCATAACGCATAACGCATAACGCATAACGCATAACGCATAACGCATAACGCATAACGCGTAACGCATAACGGATAACGCATAACGGATAACGCATAACGCATAACGCATAACGGATAACGCATGACGCATAACGGATAACCCACAACGCATAACGCATAAAGCATAGTCCATAACGCATAACGCATGACACATTACTCATAACGCATTACGCATAACGCATAACGCATAATGCATAACGCATTACGCATAACGCATAACGCATGACACATTACTCATAACGCATTACGCATAACGCATAACGCATAATGCATAACGCATTACGCATAACGCATAACGCTCAATGAAAAAGTCATAACGCATAACGCATATCGCATAACCCGTAAAGCACAACGCATAACACATAACGCATAACGCATAACGCATAACGCATAACGCATAACGCATAACGCATAACGCATAACGCATAACGCATAACGCATAACGCATAACGCATAACGCATAACGCATAACGCATAACGCATAACGCATAACGCATAACGCATAACGCATAACGCATAACGCATAACGCATAACGCATAACGCATAACGCATAACGCATAACGCATAACGCATAACGCATAACGCATAACGCATAACGCATAACGCATAACGCATAACGCATAACGCATAACGCATAACGCATAACGCATAACGCATAACGCATAACGCATATCGCATAACGCATAACGCATAACGCATAACGCATAACGCATAACGCATAACGCATAACGCATAACGCATAACTCATAACGCATAACGCATAACGGATAACGCATAACGCATAACGCATAACGCATAACGCATAACGCATAACGCATAACGCATAACGCATAACGCATAACGCATAACGCATAACGCATAACGCATAACGCATAACGCATAACGCATAACGCATAACGCATAACGCATAACGCATAACGCATAACGCATAACGCGTAACGCATAACGGATAACGCATAACGGATAACGCATAACGCATAACGCATAACGGATAACGCATGACGCATAACGGATAACCCACAACGCATAACGCATAAAGCATAGTCCATAACGCATAACGCATGACACATTACTCATAACGCATTACGCATAACGCATAACGCATAATGCATAACGCATTACGCATAACGCATAACGCATGACACATTACTCATAACGCATTACGCATAACGCATAACGCATAATGCATAACGCATTACGCATAACGCATAACGCTCAATGAAAAAGTCATAACGCATAACGCATATCGCATAACCCGTAAAGCACAACGCATAACACATAACGCATAACGCATAACGCATAACGCATAACGCATAACGCATAACGCATAACGCATAACGCATAACGCATAACGCATAACGCATAACGCATAACGCATAACGCATAACGCATAACGCATAACGCATAACGCATAACGCATAACGCATAACGCATAACGCATAACGCATAACGCATAACGCATAACGCATAACGCATAACGCATAACGCATAACGCATAACGCATAACGCATAACGGATAACGAATAACGCATATCGCATAACGGATAACGCATAACGCATAACGCATAACGCATAACGCATAACGCATAACGCATAACGCATAACGCATAACGCATAACGCATAACGCATAACGCATAACGCAGAACGCATAACGCATAACGCATAACGCATAACGCATAACGCATAACGCATAACGCATAACGCATAACGCATAACGCATAACGCATAACGCATAACGCATGACGCATGACGCATGACGCATGACGCATAACGCATAACGCATAACGCATAACGCATAACGCATAACGCATAACGCATAACGCATAACGCATAACGCATAACGCATAACGCATAACGCATAACGCATAACGCATAACGCATAACGCATAACGCATAACGCATAACGCATAACGTATAACGCTTAACGCATAACGCATAACGCATAACGCATAACGCATAACGCATAACGCATAACGCATAACGCATAACGCATAACGCATAACGCATAACGCATAACGCATAACGCATAACGCATAACGCATAACGCATAACGCATAACGCATAACGCATAACGCATAACGCATAACGCATAACGCATAACGCATAACGCATAACGCATAACGCATAACGCATAACGCATAACGCATAACGCATAACGCATAACGCATAACGCATAACGCATAACGCATAACGCATAACGCATAACGCATAACGCATAACGCATAACGCATAACGCATAACGCATAACGCATAACGCATATCGCATAACGCATAACGCATAACGCATAACGCATAACGCATAACGCATAACGCATAACGCATAACGCATAACGCATGACGCATAACGCATAACGCATAACGCATAACGCATAACGCATAACGCATAACGCATAACGCATAACGTATAACGCTTAACGCATAACGCATAACGCATAACGCATAACGCGTAACGCATAACGGATAACGTATAACGCTTAACGCATAACGCATAACGCATAACGCATAACGCATAACGCGTAACGCATAACGCATAACGCATAACGCATAACGCATAACGCATAACGCATAACGCATAACGCATAACGCATAACGCATAACGCATAACGCATAACGCATAACGCATAACGCATAACGCATAACGCATAACGCATAACGCATAACGCATAACGCATAACGCATAACGCATAACGCATAACGCATAACGCATAACGCATAACGCATAACGCATAACGCATAACGCATAACGCATAACGCATAACGCATAACGCATAACGCATAACGCATAACGCATAACTCATAACGCATAACGCATAACGGATAACGCATAACGCATAACGCATAACGCATAACGCATAACGCATAACGCATAACGCATAACGCATAACGCATAACGCATAACGCATAACGCATAACGCATAACGCATAACGCATAACGCATAACGCATAACGCATAACGCATAACGCATAACGCATAACGCATAACGCGTAACGCATAACGGATAACGCATAACGGATAACGCATAACGCATAACGCATAACGGATAACGCATGACGCATAACGGATAACCCACAACGCATAACGCATAAAGCATAGTCCATAACGCATAACGCATGACACATTACTCATAACGCATTACGCATAACGCATAACGCATAATGCATAACGCATTACGCATAACGCATAACGCATGACACATTACTCATAACGCATTACGCATAACGCATAACGCATAATGCATAACGCATTACGCATAACGCATAACGCTCAATGAAAAAGTCATAACGCATAACGCATATCGCATAACCCGTAAAGCACAACGCATAACACATAACGCATAACGCATAACGCATAACGCATAACGCATAACGCATAACGCATAACGCATAACGCATAACGCATAACGCATAACGCATAACGCATAACGCATAACGCATAACGCATAACGCATAACGCATAACGCATAACGCATAACGCATAACGCATAACGCATAACGCATAACGCATAACGCATAACGCATAACGCATAACGCATAACGCATAACGCATAACGCATAACGCATAACGCATAACGCATAACGCATAACGCATAACGCATAACGCATAACGCATAACGCATAACGCATAACGCATAACGCATAACGCATAACGCATAACGCATAACGCATAACGCATAACGCATAACGCATAACGCATAACGCATAACGCATAACGCATAACGCATAACGCATAACGCATAACGCATATCGCATAACGCATAACGCATAACGCATAACGCATAACGCATAACGCATAACGCATAACGCATAACGCATAACGCATAACGCAGAACGCAGAACGCATAACGCATAACGCATGACGCATAACGCATGACGCATAACGCATAACGCATAACGCATAACGCATAACGCATAACGCATAACGCATAACGTATAACGCTTAACGCATAACGCATAACGCATAACGCATAACGCGTAACGCATAACGGATAACGTATAACGCTTAACGCATAACGCATAACGCATAACGCATAACGCGTAACGCATAACGCATAACGCCTAACGCATAACGCATAACGCATAACGCATAACGCATAACGCATAACGCATAACGCATAACGCATAACGCATAACGCATAACGCATAACGCATAACGCATAACGCATAACGCATAACGCATAACGCATAACGCATAACGCATAACGCATAACGCATAACGCATAACGCATAACGCATAACGCATAACGCATAACGCATAACGCATAACGCATAACGCATAACGCGTAACGCATAACGGATAACGCATAACGGATAACGCATAACGCATAACGCATAACGGATAACGCATGACGCATAACGGATAACCCACAACGCATAACGCATAAAGCATAGTCCATAACGCATAACGCATGACACATTACTCATAACGCATTACGCATAACGCATAACGCATAATGCATAACGCATTACGCATAACGCATAACGCATGACACATTACTCATAACGCATTACGCATAACGCATAACGCATAATGCATAACGCATTACGCATAACGCATAACGCTCAATGAAAAAGTCATAACGCATAACGCATATCGCATAACCCGTAAAGCACAACGCATAACACATAACGCATAACGCATAACGCATAACGCATAACGCATAACGCATAACGCATAACGCATAACGCATAACGCATAACGCATAACGCATAACGCATAACGCATAACGCATAACGCATAACGCATAACGCATAACGCATAACGCATAACGCATAACGCATAACGCATAACGCATAACGCATAACGCATAACGCATAACGCATAACGCATAACGCATAACGCATAACGCATAACGCATAACGGATAACGAATAACGCATATCGCATAACGTATAACGCATAACGCATAACGCATAACGCATAACGCATAACGCATAACGCATAACGCATAACGCATAACGCATAACGCATAACGCATAACGCATAACGCATAACGCATAACGCATAACGCATAACGCAGAACGCATAACGCATAACGCATAACGCATAACGCATAACGCATAACGCATAACGCATAACGCATAACGCATAACGCATAACGCATAACGCATAACGCATAACGCATGACGCATGACGCATGACGCATGACGCATAACGCATAACGCATAACGCATAACGCATAACGCATAACGCATAACGCATAACGCATAACGCATAACGCATAACGCATAACGCATAACGCATAACGCATAACGCATAACGCATAACGCATAACGCATAACGCATAACGCATAACGCATAACGTATAACGCTTAACGCATAACGCATAACGCATAACGCATAACGCGTAACGCATAACGGATAACGCATAACGGATAACGCATAACGCATAACGCATAACGGATAACGCATGACGCATAACGGATAACCCACAACGCATAACGCATAAAGCATAGTCCATAACGCATAACGCATGACACATTACTCATAACGCATTACGCATAACGCATAACGCATAATGCATAACGCATTACGCATAACGCATAACGCATGACACATTACTCATAACGCATTACGCATAACGCATAACGCATAATGCATAACGCATTACGCATAACGCATAACGCTCAATGAAAAAGTCATAACGCATAACGCATATCGCATAACCCGTAAAGCACAACGCATAACACATAACGCATAACGCATAACGCATAACGCATAACGCATAACGCATAACGCATAACGCATAACGCATAACGCATAACGCATAACGCATAACGCATAACGCATAACGCATAACGCATAACGCATAACGCATAACGCATAACGCATAACGCATAACGCATAACGCATAACGCATAACGCATAACGCATAACGCATAACGCATAACGCATAACGCATAACGCATAACGCATAACGCATAACGCATAACGCATAACGCATAACGCATAACGCATAACGCATAACGCATAACGCATAACGCATAACGCATAACGCATAACGCATAACGCATAACGCATAACGCATAACGCATAACGCATAACGCATAACGCATAACGCATAACGAATAACGCATAACGCACAACGCATAACGTATAACGCTTAACGCATAACGCATAACGCATAACGCATAACGCATAACGCGTAACGCATAACGGATAACGCATAACGGATAACGCATAACGCATAACGCATAACGCATAACGGATAACGCATGACGCATAACGGATAACGCATAACGCATAACGCATAACGCGTAACGCATAACGCATAACGCATATCGCATAACGCATAACGCATAACGCATAACGCATAACGCATAACGCATAACGCATAACGCATAACGCATAACGCATAACGCAGAACGCAGAACGCATAACGCATAACGCATGACGCATAACGCATGACGCATAACGCATAACGCATAACGCATAACGCATAACGCATAACGCATAACGCATAACGTATAACGCTTAACGCATAACGCATAACGCATAACGCATAACGCGTAACGCATAACGGATAACGTATAACGCTTAACGCATAACGCATAACGCATAACGCATAACGCGTAACGCATAACGCATAACGCATAACGCATAACCCGTAAAGCACAACGCATAACACATAACGCATAACGCATAACGCATAACGCATAACGCATAACGCATAACGCATAACGCATAACGCATAACGCATAACGCATAACGCATAACGCATAACGCATAACGCATAACGCATAACGCAGAACGCATAACGCATAACGCATAACGCATAACGCATAACGCATAACGCATAACGCATAACGCATAACGCATAACGCATAACGCATGACGCATGACGCATGACGCATGACGCATAACGCATAACGCATAACGCATAACGCATAACGCATAACGCATAACGCATAACGCATAACGCATAACGCATAACGCATAACGCATAACGCATAACGCATAACGCATAACGCATAACGCATAACGCATAACGCATAACGTATAACGCTTAACGCATAACGCATAACGCATAACGCATAACGCGTAACGCATAACGGATAACGCATAACGGATAACGCATAACGCATAACGCATAACGGATAACGCATGACGCATAACGGATAACCCACAACGCATAACGCATAAAGCATAGTCCATAACGCATAACGCATGACACATTACTCATAACGCATTACGCATAACGCATAACGCATAATGCATAACGCATTACGCATAACGCATAACGCATGACACATTACTCATAACGCATTACGCATAACGCATAACGCATAATGCATAACACATTACGCATAACGCATAACGCTCAATGAAAAAGTCATAACGCATAACGCATATCGCATAACCCGTAAAGCACAACGCATAACACATAACGCATAACGCATAACGCATAACGCATAACGCATAACGCATAACGCATAACGCATAACGCATAACGCATAACGCATAACGCATAACGCATAACGCATAACGCATAACGCATAACGAATAACGCATAACGCATAACGCATAACGTATAACGCTTAACGCATAACGCATAACGCATAACGCATAACGCGTAACGCATAACGGATAACGCATAACGGATAACGCATAACGCATAACGCATAACGCATAACGGATAACGCATGACGCATAACGGATAACCCACAACGCATAACGCATAACGCATAACGCATAACGCATAACGCATAACGCATAACGCATATCGCATAACGCATAACGTTCAATGAAAAAGTCATAACGCATAACGCATATCGCATAACCCGTAAAGCACAACGCATAACACATAACGCATAACGCATAACGCATAACACATAACGCATAACGCATAACGCATAACGCATAACGCATAACGCATAACGCATAACGCATAACGCATAACGCATAACGCATAACGCATAACGCATAATGCATAACGCATTACGCATAACGCATAACGCATGACACATTACTCATAACGCATTACGCATAACGCATAACGCATAATGCATAACGCATTACGCATAACGCATAACGCTCAATGAAAAAGTCATAACGCATAACGCATATCGCATAACCCGTAAAGCACAACGCATAACACATAACGCATAACGCATAACGCATAACGCATAACGCATAACGCATAACGCATAACGCATAACGCATAACGCATAACGCATAACGCATAACGCATAACGCATAACGCATAACGCATAACGCATAACGCATAACGCATAACGCATAACGCATAACGCATAACGAATAACGCATAACGCATAACGCATAACGTATAACGCTTAACGCATAACGCATAACGCATAACGCATAACGCGTAACGCATAACGGATAACGCATAACGGATAACGCATAACGCATAACGCATAACGCATAACGGATAACGCATGACGCATAACGGATAACCCACAACGCATAACGCATAAAGCATAGTCCATAACGCATAACGCATGACACATTACTCATAACGCATTACGCATAGCGGATAACGAATAACGCATATCGCATAACGTATAACGCATAACGCATAACGCATAACGCATAACGCATAACGCATAACGCATAACGCATAACGCATAACGCATAACGCATAACGCATAACGCATAACGCATAACGCATAACGCATAACGCATAACGCATAACGCATAACGCATAACGCATAACGCATAACGCATAACGCATAACGCATAACGCATAACGCATAACGCATAACGCATAACGCATAACGCATAACGCATAACGCATAACGCATAACGCATAACGCATATCGCATAACGCATAACGTTCAATGAAAAAGTCATAACGCATAACGCATATCGCATAACCCGTAAAGCACAACGCATAACACATAACGCATAACGCATAACGCATAACACATAACGCATAACGCATAACGCATAACGCATAACGCATAACGCATAACGCATAACGCATAACGCATAACGCATAACGCATAACGCATAACGCATAACGCATAACGGATAACGAATAACGCATATCGCATAACGTATAACGCATAACGCATAACGCATAACGCATAACCCATAACGCATAACGCATAACGCATAACGCATAACGCATAACGCATAACGCATAACGCATAACGCGTAACGCGTAACGCGTAACGCATAACGCATAACGCATAACGCATAACGCATAACGCATAACGCATAACGCATAACGCATAACGCATAACGCATAACGCATAACGCATAACGCATAACGCATAACGGATAACGAATAACGCATATCGCATAACGTATAACGCATAACGCATAACGCATAACGCATAACGCATAACGCATAACGCATAACGCATAACGCATGACGCATAACGCATAACGCATATCGCATAACGCATAACGTTCAATGAAAAAGTCATAACGCATAACGCATATCGCATAACCCGTAAAGCACAACGCATAACACATAACGCATAACGCATAACACATAACGCATAACGCATAACGCATAACGTATAACGCTTAACGCATAACGCATAACACATAACGCATAACGCATAACGCATAACGCATAACGCATAACGCGTAACGCGTTACGCATAACGCATAACGCATAACGCATAACGCATAACGCATAACGCATAACGCATAACGCATAACGCATAACGCATAACGCATAACGCATAACGCATAACGCATAACGCATAACGCATAACGCATAACGCATAACGCATAACGCATAACGCATAACGCATAACGCATAACGCATAACGCATAACGCATAACGCATAACGCATAACGCATAACGCATAACGCATAACGCATAACGCATAACGCATAACGCATAACGCATAACGCATAACGCATAACGCATAACGCATAACGCATAACGCATAACGCATAACGCATAACGCATAACGCATAACGCATAACGCATAACGCATAACGCATAACGCATAACGCATAACGCATAACGCATAACGCATAACGCATAACGCATAACGCATAACGCATAACGCATAACGCGTAACGCATAACGGATAACGCATAACGGATAACGCATAACGCATAACGCATAACGGATAACGCATGACGCATAACGGATAACCCACAACGCATAACGCATAAAGCATAGTCCATAACGCATAACGCATGACACATTACTCATAACGCATTACGCATAACGCATAACGCATAATGCATAACGCATTACGCATAACGCATAACGCATAACGCATAACGCATAACGCATAACGCATAACGCATAACGCATAACGCATAACGCATAACGCATAACGCATAACGCATAACGCATAACGCATAACGCATAACGCATAACGCATAACGCATAACGCATAACGCATAACGCATAACGCATAACGCATAACGCATAACGCATAACGCATAACGCATAACGCATAACGCATGACGCATAACGCAGAACGCATAACGCATAACGCATGACGCATAACGCATAACGCATAACGCATAACGCATAACGCATAACGCATATCGCATAACGTATAACGCTTAACGCATAACGCATAACGCATAACGCATAACGCATAACGCATAACGCATAACGCATAACGCATAACGCATAACGCATAACGCATAACGCATAACGCATAACGCATAACGCATAACGCATAACGCATAACGCATAACGCATAACGCATAACGCATAACGCATAACGCATAACGCATAACGCATAACGCATAACGCATAACGCATAACGCATAACGCATAACGCATAACGCATAACGCATATCGCATAACGTATAACGCTTAACGCATAACGCATAACGCATAACGCATAAGGCATAACGCGTAACGCATAACGGATAACGCATAACGGATAACGCATGGTGCATAACGCATAACGCATAACGCATATCGCATAACGCATAACGCATAACGCATAACGCATAAGGCATAACGCATAACGCATAACGCATAACGCATAACGCATAACGCATAACGCATAACGCATAACGCATAACGCATAACGCATAACGCATAACGCATAACGCATAACGCATAACGCATAACGCATAACGCATAACGCATAACGCATAACGCATAACGCATAACGCATAACGCATAACGCATAACGCATAACGCATAACGCATAACGCATAACGCATAACGCATAACGCATAACGCATAACGCATAACGCATAACGCATAACGCATAACGCATAACGCATAACGCATAACGCATAACGCATAACGCATAACGCATAACGCATAACGCATAACGCATAACGCATAACGCATAACGCATAACGCATAACGCATAACGCATAACGCATAACGCATAACGCATAACGCATAACGCATAACGCATAACGTTCAATGAAAAAGTCATAACGCATAACGCATATCGCATAACCCGTAAAGCACAACGCATAACACATAACGCATAACACATAACGCATAACGCATAACGCATAACGCATAACGCATAACGCATAACGCATAACGCATAACGCATAACGCATAACGCATAACGCATAACGCATAACGCATAACGCATAACGCATAACGCATAACGCATAACGCATAACGCATAACGCATAACACATAACGCATAACGCATATCGCATAACGTATAACGCTTAACGCATAACGCATAACGCGTAACGCGTAACGCATAACGCCTAACGCATAACGCATAACGCATAACGCATAACGCATAACGCATAACGCATAACGCATAACGCATAACGCATAACGCATAACGCATAACGCATAACGCATAACGCATAACGCATAACGCATAACGCATAACGCATAACGCATAACGCATAACGCATAACGCATAACGCATAACGCATAACGCATAACGCATAACGCATAACGCATAACGCATAACGCATAACGCATAACGCATAACGCATAACGCATAACGCATAACGCATAACGCATAACGCATAACGCATAACGCATAACGCATAACGCATAACGCATAACGCATAACGCATAACGCATAACGCATACCGCATAACGCATAACGCATAACGCATAACGCATAACGCATAACGCATAACGCATAACGCATAACGCATAACGCATAACGCATAACGCATAACGCATAACGCATAACGCATAACGCATAACGCATAACGCATAACGCATAACGCATAACGCATAACGCATAACGCATAACGCATAACGCATAACGCATAACGCATAACGCATAACGCATAACGCATAACGCATAACGCATAACGCATCACGCATAACGCATAACGCATAACGCATAACGAATAACGCATGACGCATAACGCAGAACGCATAACGCATAACGCATGACGCATAACGCATAACGCATAACGCATAACGCATAACGCATAACGCATAACGCATAACGCATAACGCATAACGCATAACGCATAACGCATAACGCATAACGCATAACGCATAACGCATAACGCATAACGCATAACGCATAACGCATAACGCATAACGCATAACGAATAACGCATAACGCATAACGCATAACGCATAACGCATAACGCATAACGCATAACGCATAACGCATAACGCATAACGCATAACGCATCACGCATAACGCATAACGCATAACGCATAACGCATAACGCATAACGCATAACGCATAACGCATAACGCATAACGCATAACGCATAAAGCATAACGCATAACGCATAACGCATAACGCATAACGCATAACGCATAACGCATGACGCATAACGCAGAACGCATAACGCATAACGCATGACGCATAACGCATAACGCATAACGCAGAACGCATAACGCATAACGCATAACGCATAACGCATAACGCATAACGCATAACGCATAACGCATAACGCATAACGCATAACGCATAACGCATAACGCATAACGCATAACGCATAACGCATAACGCATGACGCATAACGCATAACGCATAACGCATAACGCATAACGCATGACGCATAACGCATGACGCATAACGCATAACGCATAACGCATAACGCATAACGCATAACGCATAACGCATAACGCATAACGCATAACGCATAACGCATAACGCATAACGCATAACGCATAACGCATAACGCATAACGCATAACGCATAACGCATAACGCATATCGCATAACGCATAACGTTCAATGAAAAAGTCATAACGCAGAACGCATATCGCATAACCCGTAAAGCACAACGCATAACACATAACGCATAACGCATAACACATAACGCATAACGCATAACGCATAACGCATAACGCATAACGCATAACGCATAACGCATAACGCATAACGCATAACGCATAACACATAACGCATAACGCATATCGCATAACGTATAACGCTTAACGCATAACGCATAACGCATAACGCGTAACGCGTAACGCATAACGCATAACGCGTAACGCATAACGCATAACGCATAACGCATAACGCATAACGCATAACGCATAACGCATAACGCATAACGCATAACGCATAACGCATAACACATAACGCATAACGCATAACGCATAACGCATAACGCATAACGCATAACGCATAACGCATAACGCATAACGCATAACGCATAACGCATAACGCATGACGCATAACGCAGAACGCATAACGCATAACGCATGACGCATAACGCATAACGCATAACGCATAACGCATAACGCATAACGCATATCGCATAACGTATAACGCTTAACGCATAACGCATAACGCATAACGCATAACGCATAACGCATAACGCATAACGCATAACGCATAACGCATAACGCATAACGCATAACGCATAACGCATAACGCATAACGCATAACGCATAACGCATAACGCATAACGCATAACGCATAACGCATAACGCATAACGCATAACGCATAACGCATAACGCATAACGCATAACGCATAACGCATAACGCATAACGCATAACGCATAACGCATAACGCATAACGCATAACGCATAACGCATATCGCATAACGTATAACGCTTAACGCATAACGCATAACGCATAACGCATAAGGCATAACGCGTAACGCATAACGGATAACGCATAACGGATAACGCATGACGCATAACGCATAACGCATAACGCATAACGCATAACGCATAACGCATAACGCATAACGCATAACGCATAACGCATAACGCATAACGCATAACGCATAACGCATAACGCATAACGCATAACGCATAACGCATAACGCATAACGCATAACGCATAACGCATAACGAATAACGCATAACGCATAACGCATAACGCATAACGCATAACGCATAACGCATAACGCATAACGCATAACGCATAACGCATAACGCATCACGCATAACGCATAACGCATAACGCATAACGCATAACGCATAACGCATAACGCATAACGCATAACGCATAACGCATAAAGCATAACGCATAACGCATAACGCATAACGCATAACGCATAACGCATAACGCATGACGCATAACGCAGAACGCATAACGCATAACGCATGACGCATAACGCATAACGCATAACGCAGAACGCATAACGCATAACGCATAACGCATAACGCATAACGCATAACGCATAACGCATAACGCATAACGCATAACGCATAACGCATAACGCATAACGCATAACGCATAACGCATAACGCATAACGCATAACGCATGACGCATAACGCATAACGCATAACGCATAACGCATAACGCATGACGCATAACGCATGACGCATAACGCATAACGCATAACGCATAACGCATAACGCATAACGCATAACGCATAACGCATAACGCATAACGCATAACGCATAACGCATAACGCATAACGCATAACGCATAACGCATAACGCATAACGCATAACGCATAACGCATAACGCATATCGCATAACGCATAACGTTCAATGAAAAAGTCATAACGCAGAACGCATATCGCATAACCCGTAAAGCACAACGCATAACACATAACGCATAACGCATAACACATAACGCATAACGCATAACGCATAACGCATAACGCATAACGCATAACGCATAACGCATAACGCATAACGCATAACGCATAACACATAACGCATAACGCATATCGCATAACGTATAACGCTTAACGCATAACGCATAACGCATAACGCGTAACGCGTAACGCATAACGCATAACGCGTAACGCATAACGCATAACGCATAACGCATAACGCATAACGCATAACGCATAACGCATAACGCATAACGCATAACGCATAACGCATAACACATAACGCATAACGCATAACGCATAACGCATAACGCATAACGCATAACGCATAACGCATAACGCATAACGCATAACGCATAACGCATAACGCATGACGCATAACGCAGAACGCATAACGCATAACGCATGACGCATAACGCATAACGCATAACGCATAACGCATAACGCATAACGCATATCGCATAACGTATAACGCTTAACGCATAACGCATAACGCATAACGCATAACGCATAACGCATAACGCATAACGCATAACGCATAACGCATAACGCATAACGCATAACGCATAACGCATAACGCATAACGCATAACGCATAACGCATAACGCATAACGCATAACGCATAACGCATAACGCATAACGCATAACGCATAACGCATAACGCATAACGCATAACGCATAACGCATAACGCATAACGCATAACGCATAACGCATAACGCATAACGCATAACGCATAACGCATAACGCATATCGCATAACGTATAACGCTTAACGCATAACGCATAACGCATAACGCATAAGGCATAACGCGTAACGCATAACGGATAACGCATAACGGATAACGCATGGTGCATAACGCATAACGCATAACGCATATCGCATAACGCATAACGCATAACGCATAACGCATAAGGCATAACGCATAACGCATAACGCATAACGCATAACGCATAACGCATAACGCATAACGCATAACGCATAACGCATAACGCATAACGCATAACGCATAACGCATAACGCATAACGCATAACGCATAACGCATAACGCATAACGCATAACGCATAACGCATAACGCATAACGCATAACGCATAACGCATAACGCATAACGCATAACGCATAACGCATAACGCATAACGCATAACGCATAACGCATAACGCATAACGCATAACGCATAACGCATAACGCATAACGCATAACGCATAACGCATAACGCATAACGCATAACGCATAACGCATAACGCATAACGCATAACGCATAACGCATAACGCATAACGCATAACGCATAACGCATAACGCATAACGCATAACGCATAACGCATAACGCATAACGCATAACGCATAACGTTCAATGAAAAAGTCATAACGCATAACGCATATCGCATAACCCGTAAAGCACAACGCATAACACATAACGCATAACACATAACGCATAACGCATAACGCATAACGCATAACGCATAACGCATAACGCATAACGCATAACGCATAACGCATAACGCATAACGCATAACGCATAACGCATAACGCATAACGCATAACGCATAACGCATAACGCATAACGCATAACACATAACGCATAACGCATATCGCATAACGTATAACGCTTAACGCATAACGCATAACGCGTAACGCGTAACGCATAACGCCTAACGCATAACGCATAACGCATAACGCATAACGCATAACGCATAACGCATAACGCATAACGCATAACGCATAACGCATAACGCATAACGCATAACGCATAACGCATAACGCATAACGCATAACGCATAACGCATAACGCATAACGCATAACGCATAACGCATAACGCATAACGCATAACGCATAACGCATAACGCATAACGCATAACGCATAACGCATAACGCATAACGCATAACGCATAACGCATAACGCATAACGCATAACGCATAACGCATAACGCATAACGCATAACGCATAACGCATAACGCATAACGCATAACGCATAACGCATAACGCATAACGCATAACGCATAACGCATAACGCATAACGCATAACGCATAACGCATAACGCATAACGCATAACGCATAACGCATAACGCATAACGCATAACGCATAACGCATAACGCATAACGCATAACGCATAACGCATAACGCATAACGCATAACGCATAACGCATAACGCATAACGCATAACGCATAACGCATAACGCATAACGCATAACGCATAACGCATAACGCATAACGCATAACGCATAACGCATAACGCATAACGCATAACGCATAACGCATAACGCATAACGCATAACGCATAACGCATAACGCATAACGCATAACGCATAACGCATAACGCATAACGCATAACGCATAACCCATAACGCATAACGCATAACTCATAACGCATAACGCATAACGGATAACGCATAACGCATAACGCATAACGCATAACGCATAACGCATAACGCATAACGCATAACGCATAACGCATAACGCATAACGCATAACGCATAACGCATAACGCATAACGCATAACGCATAACGCATAACGCATAACGCGTAACGCATAACGGATAACGCATAACGGATAACGCATAACGCATAACGCATAACGGATAACGCATGACGCATAACGGATAACCCACAACGCATAACGCATAAAGCATAGTCCATAACGCATAACGCATGACACATTACTCATAACGCATTACGCATAACGCATAACGCATAATGCATAACGCATTACGCATAACGCATAACGCATGACACATTACTCATAACGCATTACGCATAACGCATAACGCATAATGCATAACGCATTACGCATAACGCATAACGCTCAATGAAAAAGTCATAACGCATAACGCATATCGCATAACCCGTAAAGCACAACGCATAACACATAACGCATAACGCATAACGCATAACGCATAACGCATAACGCATAACGCATAACGCATAACGCATAACGCATAACGCATAACGCATAACGCATAACGCATAACGCATAACGCATAACGCATAACGCATAACGCATAACGCATAACGCATAACGCATAACGCATAACGCATAACGCATAACGCATAACGCATAACGCATAACGCATAACGCATAACGCATAACGCATAACGCATAACGGATAACGAATAACGCATATCGCATAACGTATAACGCATAACGCATAACGCATAACGCATAACGCATAACGCATAACGCATAACGCATAACGCATAACGCATAACGCATAACGCATAACGCATAACGCATAACGCAGAACGCATAACGCATAACGCATAACGCATAACGCATAACGCATAACGCATAACGCATAACGCATAACGCATAACGCATAACGCATAACGCATAACGCATGACGCATGACGCATGACGCATGACGCATAACGCATAACGCATAACGCATAACGCATAACGCATAACGCATAACGCATAACGCATAACGCATAACGCATAACGCATAACGCATAACGCATAACGCATAACGCATAACGCATAACGCATAACGCATAACGCATAACGCATAACGTATAACGCTTAACGCATAACGCATAACGCATAACGCATAACGCGTAACGCATAACGGATAACGCATAACGGATAACGCATAACGCATAACGCATAACGGATAACGCATGACGCATAACGGATAACCCACAACGCATAACGCATAAAGCATAGTCCATAACGCATAACGCATGACACATTACTCATAACGCATTACGCATAACGCATTACGCATAACGCATAACGCATAATGCATAACGCATTACGCATAACGCATAACGCATGACACATTACTCATAACGCATTACGCATAACGCATAACGCATAATGCATAACGCATTACGCATAACGCATAACGCTCAATGAAAAAGTCATAACGCATAACGCATATCGCATAACCCGTAAAGCACAACGCATAACACATAACGCATAACGCATAACGCATAACGCATAACGCATAACGCATAACGCATAACGCATAACGCATAACGCATAACGCATAACGCATAACGCATAACGCATAACGCATAACGCATAACGCATAACGCATAACGCATAACGCATAACGCATAACGCATAACGCATAACGCATAACGCATAACGCATAACGCATAACGCATAACGCATAACGCATAACGCATAACGCATAACGCATAACGCATAACGCATAACGCATAACGCATAACGCATAACGCATAACGCATAACGCATAACGCATAACGCATAACGCATAACGCATAACGAATAACGCATAACGCACAACGCATAACGTATAACGCTTAACGCATAACGCATAACGCATAACGCATAACGCATAACGCGTAACGCATAACGGATAACGCATAACGGATAACGCATAACGCATAACGCATAACGCATAACGGATAACGCATGACGCATAACGGATAACGCATAACGCATAACGCATAACGCGTAACGCATAACGCATAACGCATATCGCATAACGCATAACGCATAACGCATAACGCATAACGCATAACGCATAACGCATAACGCATAACGCATAACGCATAACGCATAACGCATAACGCATAACGCAGAACGCAGAACGCATAACGCATAACGCATGACGCATAACGCATGACGCATAACGCATAACGCATAACGCATAACGCATAACGCATAACGCATAACGCATAACGTATAACGCTTAACGCATAACGCATAACGCATAACGCATAACGCGTAACGCATAACGGATAACGTATAACGCTTAACGCATAACGCATAACGCATAACGCATAACGCGTAACGCATAACGCATAACGCATAACGCATAACCCGTAAAGCACAACGCATAACACATAACGCATAACGCATAACGCATAACGCATAACGCATAACGCATAACGCATAACGCATAACGCATAACGCATAACGCATAACGCATAACGCATAACGCATAACGCATAACGCATAACGCATAACGCATAACGCATAACGCATAACGCATAACGCATAACGCATAACGCATAACGCATAACGCATAACGCATAACGCATAACGGATAACGAATAACGCATATCGCATAACGTATAACGCATAACGC
The DNA here is from genome assembly GCF_051020765.1 of Lasioglossum baleicum. Classification (NCBI taxonomy): domain Eukaryota; kingdom Metazoa; phylum Arthropoda; class Insecta; order Hymenoptera; family Halictidae; genus Lasioglossum; species Lasioglossum baleicum. The sequence goes on along the minus strand of NW_027469104.1, from coordinate 958,551 downwards.
ATAACGCATAACGCATAACGCATAACGCATAACGCATAACGCATAACGCATAACGCATAACGCATAACGCATAACGCATAACGCATAACGCAGAACGCATAACGCATAACGCATAACGCATAACGCATAACGCATAACGCATAACGCATAACGCATAACGCATAACGCATAACGCATGACGCATGACGCATGACGCATGACGCATAACGCATAACGCATAACGCATAACGCATAACGCATAACGCATAACGCATAACGCATAACGCATAACGCATAACGCATAACGCATAACGCATAACGCATAACGCATAACGCATAACGCATAACGCATAACGCATAACGCATAACGTATAACGCTTAACGCATAACGCATAACGCATAACGCATAACGCGTAACGCATAACGGATAACGCATAACGGATAACGCATAACGCATAACGCATAACGGATAACGTATGACGCATAACGGATAACCCACAACGCATAACGCATAAAGCATAGTCCATAACGCATAACGCATGACACATTACTCATAACGCATTACGCATAACGCATAACGCATAATGCATAACGCATTACGCATAACGCATAACGCATGACACATTACTCATAACGCATTACGCATAACGCATAACGCATAATGCATAACACATTACGCATAACGCATAACGCTCAATGAAAAAGTCATAACGCATAACGCATATCGCATAACCCGTAAAGCACAACGCATAACACATAACGCATAACGCATAACGCATAACGCATAACGCATAACGCATAACGCATAACGCATAACGCATAACGCATAACGCATAACGCATAACGCATAACGAATAACGCATAACGCATAACGCATAACGTATAACGCTTAACGCATAACGCATAACGCATAACGCATAACGCGTAACGCATAACGGATAACGCATAACGGATAACGCATAACGCATAACGCATAACGCATAACGGATAACGCATGACGCATAACGGATAACCCACAACGCATAACGCATAACGCATAACGCATAACGCATAACGCATAACGCATAACGCATAACGCATATCGCATAACGCATAACGTTCAATGAAAAAGTCATAACGCATAACGCATATCGCATAACCCGTAAAGCACAACGCATAACACATAACGCATAACGCATAACGCATAACACATAACGCATAACGCATAACGCATAACGCATAACGCATAACGCATAACGCATAACGCATAACGCATAACGCATAACGCATAACGCATAACGCATAACGCATAACGCATAATGCATAACGCATTACGCATAACGCATAACGCATGACACATTACTCATAACGCATTACGCATAACGCATAACGCATAATGCATAACGCATTACGCATAACGCATAACGCTCAATGAAAAAGTCATAACGCATAACGCATATCGCATAACCCGTAAAGCACAACGCATAACACATAACGCATAACGCATAACGCATAACGCATAACGCATAACGCATAACGCATAACGCATAACGCATAACGCATAACGCATAACGCATAACGCATAACGCATAACGCATAACGCATAACGCATAACGCATAACGCATAACGCATAACGCATAACGCATAACGCATAACGCATAACGCATAACGCATAACGAATAACGCATAACGCATAACGCATAACGTATAACGCTTAACGCATAACGCATAACGCATAACGCATAACGCGTAACGCATAACGGATAACGCATAACGGATAACGCATAACGCATAACGCATAACGCATAACGGATAACGCATGACGCATAACGGATAACCCACAACGCATAACGCATAAAGCATAGTCCATAACGCATAACGCATGACACATTACTCATAACGCATTACGCATAGCGGATAACGAATAACGCATATCGCATAACGTATAACGCATAACGCATAACGCATAACGCATAACGCATAACGCATAACGCATAACGCATAACGCATAACGCATAACGCATAACGCATAACGCATAACGCATAACGCATAACGCATAACGCATAACGCATAACGCATAACGCATAACGCATAACGCATAACGCATAACGCATAACGCATAACGCATAACGCATAACGCATAACGCATAACGCATAACGCATAACGCATAACGCATAACGCATAACGCATAACGCATAACGCATAACGCATAACGCATAACGCATATCGCATAACGCATAACGTTCAATGAAAAAGTCATAACGCATAACGCATATCGCATAACCCGTAAAGCACAACGCATAACACATAACGCATAACGCATAACGCATAACACATAACGCATAACGCATAACGCATAACGCATAACGCATAACGCATAACGCATAACGCATAACGCATAACGCATAACGCATAACGCATAACGCATAACGCATAACGCATAACGCATAACGGATAACGAATAACGCATATCGCATAACGTATAACGCATAACGCATAACGCATAACGCATAACCCATAACGCATAACGCATAACGCATAACGCATAACGCATAACGCATAACGCATAACGCATAACGCGTAACGCGTAACGCGTAACGCATAACGCATAACGCATAACGCATAACGCATAACGCATAACGCATAACGCATAACGCATAACGCATAACGCATAACGCATAACGCATAACGCATAACGCATAACGGATAACGAATAACGCATATCGCATAACGTATAACGCATAACGCATAACGCATAACGCATAACGCATAACGCATAACGCATAACGCATAACGCATGACGCATAACGCATAACGCATATCGCATAACGCATAACGTTCAATGAAAAAGTCATAACGCATAACGCATATCGCATAACCCGTAAAGCACAACGCATAACACATAACGCATAACGCATAACACATAACGCATAACGCATAACGCATAACGTATAACGCTTAACGCATAACGCATAACACATAACGCATAACGCATAACGCATAACGCATAACGCATAACGCGTAACGCGTAACGCATAACGCATAACGCATAACGCATAACGCATAACGCATAACGCATAACGCATAACGCATAACGCATAACGCATAACGCATAACGCATAACGCATAACGCATAACGCATAACGCATAACGCAGAACGCATAACGCATAACGCATAACGCATAACGCATAACGCATAACGCATAACGCATAACGCATAACGCATAACGCATAACGCATAACGCATGACGCATGACGCATGACGCATGACGCATAACGCATAACGCATAACGCATAACGCATAACGCATAACGCATAACGCATAACGCATAACGCATAACGCATAACGCATAACGCATAACGCATAACGCATAACGCATAACGCATAACGCATAACGCATAACGCATAACGTATAACGCTTAACGCATAACGCATAACGCATAACGCAAAACGCGTAACGCATAACGGATAACGCATAACGGATAACGCATAACGCATAACGCATAACGGATAACGCATGACGCATAACGGATAACCCACAACGCATAACGCATAAAGCATAGTCCATAACGCATAACGCATGACACATTACTCATAACGCATTACGCATAACGCATAACGCATAATGCATAACGCATTACGCATAACGCATAACGCATGACACATTACTCATAACGCATTACGCATAACGCATAACGCATAATGCATAACGCATTACGCATAACGCATAACGCTCAATGAAAAAGTCATAACGCATAACGCATATCGCATAACCCGTAAAGCACAACGCATAACACATAACGCATAACGCATAACGCATAACGCATAACGCATAACGCATAACGCATAACGCATAACGCATAACGCATAACGCATAACGTATAACGCTTAACGCATAACGCATAACACATAACGCATAACGCATAACGCATAACGCATAACGCATAACGCGTAACGCGTAACGCATAACGCATAACGCATAACGCATAACGCATAACGCATAACGCATAACGCATAACGCATAACGCATAACGCATAACGCATAACGCATAACGCATAACGCATAACGCGTAACGCGTAACGCATAACGCATAACGCATAACGCATAACGCATAACGCATAACGCATAACGCATAACGCATAACGCATAACGCATAACGCATAACGCAGAACGCATAACGCATAACGCATAACGCATAACGCATAACGCATAACGCATAACGCATAACGCATAACGCATAACGCATAACGCATAACGCATGACGCATGACGCATGACGCATGACGCATAACGCATAACGCATAACGCATAACGCATAACGCATAACGCATAACGCATAACGCATAACGCATAACGCATAACGCATAACGCATAACGCATAACGCATAACGCATAACGCATAACGCATAACGCATAACGTATAACGCTTAACGCATAACGCATAACGCATAACGCAAAACGCGTAACGCATAACGGATAACGCATAACGGATAACGCATAACGCATAACGCATAACGGATAACGCATGACGCATAACGGATAACCCACAACGCATAACGCATAAAGCATAGTCCATAACGCATAACGCATGACACATTACTCATAACGCATTACGCATAACGCATAACGCATAATGCATAACGCATTACGCATAACGCATAACGCATGACACATTACTCATAACGCATTACGCATAACGCATAACGCATAATGCATAACGCATTACGCATAACGCATAACGCTCAATGAAAATGTCATAACGCATAACGCATATCGCATAACCCGTAAAGCACAACGCATAACACATAACGCATAACGCATAACGCATAACGCATAACGCATAACGCATAACGCATAACGCATAACGCATAACGCATAACGCATAACGCATAACGCATAACGCATAACGCATAACGCATAACGCATAACGCATAACGCATAACGCATAACGCATAACGCATAACGCATAACGCATAACGCATAACGCATAACGCATAACGCATAACGCATAACGCATAACGCATAACGCATAACGCATAACGCATAACGCATAACGCATAACGCATAACGCATAACGCATAACGCATAACGCATAACGCATAACGCATAACGCATAACGAATAACGCATAACGCATAACGCATAACGTATAACGCTTAACGCATAACGCATAACGCATAACGCATAACGCATAACGCGTAACGCATAACGGATAACGCATAACGGATAACGCATAACGCATAACGCATAACGGATAACGCATGACGCATAACGGATAACCCACAACGCATAACGCATAAAGCATAGTCCATAACGCATAACGCATGACACATTACTCATAACGCATTACGCATAGCGGATAACGAATAACGCATATCGCATAACGTATAACGCATAACGCATAACGCATAACGCATAACGCATAACGCATAACGCATAACGCATAACGCATAACGCATAACGCATGACACATTACTCATAACGCATTACGCATAACGCATAACGCATAATGCATAACACATTACGCATAACGCATAACGCTCAATGAAAAAGTCATAACGCATAACGCATATCGCATAACCCGTAAAGCACAACGCATAACACATAACGCATAACGCATAACGCATAACGCATAACGCATAACGCATAACGCATAACGCATAACGCATAACGCATAACGCATAACGCATAACGCATAACGCATAACGCATAACGAATAACGCATAACGCATAACGCATAACGTATAACGCTTAACGCATAACGCATAACGCATAACGCATAACGCGTAACGCATAACGGATAACGCATAACGGATAACGCATAACGCATAACGCATAACGCATAACGGATAACGCATGACGCATAACGGATAACCCACAACGCATAACGCATAACGCATAACGCATAACGCATAACGCATAACGCATATCGCATAACGCATAACGTTCAATGAAAAAGTCATAACGCATAACGCATATCGCATAACCCGTAAAGCACAACGCATAACACATAACGCATAACGCATAACGCATAACACATAACGCATAACGCATAACGCATAACGCATAACGCATAACGCATAACGCATAACGCATAACGCATAACGCATAACGCATAACGCATAACGCATAACGCATAACGCATAATGCATAACGCATTACGCATAACGCATAACGCATGACACATTACTCATAACGCATTACGCATAACGCATAACGCATAATGCATAACGCATTACGCATAACGCATAACGCTCAATGAAAAAGTCATAACGCATAACGCATATCGCATAACCCGTAAAGCACAACGCATAACACATAACGCATAACGCATAACGCATAACGCATAACGCATAACGCATAACGCATAACGCATAACGCATAACGCATAACGCATAACGCATAACGCATAACGCATAACGCATAACGCATAACGCATAACGCATAACGCATAACGCATAACGCATAACGAATAACGCATAACGCATAACGCATAACGTATAACGCTTAACGCATAACGCATAACGCATAACGCATAACGCGTAACGCATAACGGATAACGCATAACGGATAACGCATAACGCATAACGCATAACGCATAACGGATAACGCATGACGCATAACGGATAACCCACAACGCATAACGCATAAAGCATAGTCCATAACGCATAACGCATGACACATTACTCATAACGCATTACGCATAGCGGATAACGAATAACGCATATCGCATAACGTATAACGCATAACGCATAACGCATAACGCATAACGCATAACGCATAACGCATAACGCATAACGCATAACGCATAACGCATAACGCATAACGCATAACGCATAACGCATAACGCATAACGCATAACGCATAACGCATAACGCATAACGCATAACGCATAACGCATAACGCATAACGCATAACGCATAACGCATAACGCATAACGCATAACGCATATCGCATAACGCATAACGTTCAATGAAAAAGTCATAACGCATAACGCATATCGCATAACCCGTAAAGCACAACGCATAACACATAACGCATAACGCATAACGCATAACGCATAACGCATAACGCATAACGCATAACGCATAACGCATAACGGATAACGAATAACGCATATCGCATAACGTATAACGCATAACGCATAACGCATAACGCATAACGCATAACGCATAACGCATAACGCATAACGCATGACGCATAACGCATAACGCATATCGCATAACGCATAACGTTCAATGAAAAAGTCATAACGCATAACGCATATCGCATAACCCGTAAAGCACAACGCATAACACATAACGCATAACGCATAACACATAACGCATAACGCATAACGCATAACGTATAACGCTTAACGCATAACGCATAACACATAACGCATAACGCATAACGCATAACGCATAACGCATAACGCGTAACGCGTAACGCATAACGCATAACGCATAACGCATAACGCATAACGCATAACGCATAACGCATAACGCATAACGCATAACGCATAACGCATAACGCATAACGCATAACGCATAACGCATAACGCATAACGCATAACGCATAACGCATAACGCATAACGCATAACGCATAACGCATAACGCATAACGCATAACGCATAACGCATAACGCATAACGCATAACGCATAACGCATAACGCATAACGCATAACGCATAACGCATAACGCATAACGCATAACGCATAACGCATAACGCATAACGCATAACGCATAACGCATAACGCATAACGCATAACGCATAACGCATAACGCATAACGCATAACGCATAACGCATAACGCATAACGCATAACGCATAACGCATAACGCATAACGCATAACGCGTAACGCATAACGGATAACGCATAACGGATAACGCATAACGCATAACGCATAACGGATAACGCATGACGCATAACGGATAACCCACAACGCATAACGCATAAAGCATAGTCCATAACGCATAACGCATGACACATTACTCATAACGCATTACGCATAACGCATAACGCATAATGCATAACGCATTACGCATAACGCATAACGCATAACGCATGACACATTACTCATAACGCATTACGCATAACGCATAACGCATAATGCATAACGCATTACGCATAACGCATAACGCTCAATGAAAAAGTCATAACGCATAACGCATATCGCATAACCCGTAAAGCACAACGCATAACACATAACGCATAACGCATAACGCATAACGCATAACGCATAACGCATAACGCATAACGCATAACGCATAACGCATAACGCATAACGCATAACGCATAACGCATAACGCATAACGCATAACGCATAACGCATAACGCATAACGCATAACGCATAACGCATAACGCATAACGCATAACGCATAACGCATAACGCATAACGCATAACGCATAACGCATAACGCATAACGCATAACGGATAACGAATAACGCATATCGCATAACGTATAACGCATAACGCATAACGCATAACGCATAACGCATAACGCATAACGCATAACGCATAACGCATAACGCATAACGCATAACGCATAACGCATAACGCATAACGCAGAACGCATAACGCATAACGCATAACGCATAACGCATAACGCATAACGCATAACGCATAACGCATAACGCATAACGCATAACGCATAACGCATAACGCATGACGCATGACGCATGACGCATGACGCATAACGCATAACGCATAACGCATAACGCATAACGCATAACGCATAACGCATAACGCATAACGCATAACGCATAACGCATAACGCATAACGCATAACGCATAACGCATAACGCATAACGCATAACGCATAACGCATAACGCATAACGTATAACGCTTAACGCATAACGCATAACGCATAACGCAAAACGCGTAACGCATAACGGATAACGCATAACGGATAACGCATAACGCATAACGCATAACGGATAACGCATGACGCATAACGGATAACCCACAACGCATAACGCATAAAGCATAGTCCATAACGCATAACGCATGACACATTACTCATAACGCATTACGCATAACGCATAACGCATAATGCATAACGAATTACGCATAACGCATAACGCATGACACATTACTCATAACGCATTACGCATAACGCATAACGCATAATGCATAACGCATTACGCATAACGCATAACGCTCAATGAAAAAGTCATAACGCATAACGCATATCGCATAACCCGTAAAGCACAACGCATAACACATAACGCATAACGCATAACGCATAACGCATAACGCATAACGCATAACGCATAACGCATAACGCATAACGCATAACGCATAACGCATAACGCATAACGCATAACGCATAACGCATAACGCATAACGCATAACGCATAACGCATAACGCATAACGCATAACGCATAACGCATAACGCATAACGCATAACGCATAACGCATAACGCATAACGCATAACGCATAACGCATAACGCATAACGCATAACGCATAACGCATAACGCATAACGCATAACGCATAACGCATAACGCATAACGCATAACGCATAACGCATAACGCATAACGCATAACGCATAACGCATAACGCATAACGAATAACGCATAACGCATAACGCATAACGTATAACGCTTAACGCATAACGCATAACGCATAACGCATAACGCGTAACGCATAACGGATAACGCATAACGGATAACGCATAACGCATAACGCATAACGCATAACGGATAACGCATGACGCATAACGGATAACCCACAACGCATAACGCATAAAGCATAGTCCATAACGCATAACGCATGACACATTACTCATAACGCATTACGCATAGCGGATAACGAATAACGCATATCGCATAACGTATAACGCATAACGCATAACGCATAACGCATAACGCATAACGCATAACGCATAACGCATAACGCATAACGCATAACGCATAACGCATAACGCATAACGCATAACGCATAACGCATAACGCATAACGCATAACGCATAACGCATAACGCATAACGCATAACGCATAACGCATAACGCATAACGCATAACGCATAACGCATAACGCATAACGCATAACGCATAACGCATAACGCATAACGCATAACGCATAACGCATAACGCATAACGCATAACGCATAACGCATAACGCATATCGCATAACGCATAACGTTCAATGAAAAAGTCATAACGCATAACGCATATCGCATAACCCGTAAAGCACAACGCATAACACATAACGCATAACGCATAACGCATAACACATAACGCATAACGCATAACGCATAACGCATAACGCATAACGCATAACGCATAACGCATAACGCATAACGCATAACGCATAACGCATAACGCATAACGCATAACGGATAACGAATAACGCATATCGCATAACGTATAACGCATAACGCATAACGCATAACGCATAACCCATAACGCATAACGCATAACGCATAACGCATAACGCATAACGCATAACGCATAACGCATAACGCATAACGCATAACGCGTAACGCGTAACGCATAACGCATAACGCATAACGCATAACGCATAACGCATAACGCATAACGCATAACGCATAACGCATAACGCATAACGCATAACGCATAACGCATAACGCATAACGCATAACGGATAACGAATAACGCATATCGCATAACGTATAACGCATAACGCATAACGCATAACGCATAACGCATAACGCATAACGCATAACGCATAACGCATAACGCATAACGCATAACGCATAACGCATAACGCATAACGCATAACGCATAACGCAGAACGCATAACGCATAACGCATAACGCATAACGCATAACGCATAACGCATAACGCATAACGCATAACGCATAACGCATAACGCATAACGCATGACGCATAACGCATAACGCATATCGCATAACGCATAACGTTCAATGAAAAAGTCATAACGCATAACGCATATCGCATAACCCGTAAAGCACAACGCATAACACATAACGCATAACGCATAACACATAACGCATAACGCATAACGCATAACGTATAACGCTTAACGCATAACGCATAACACATAACGCATAACGCATAACGCATAACGCATAACGCATAACGCGTAACGCGTAACGCATAACGCATAACGCATAACGCATAACGCATAACGCATAACGCATAACGCATAACGCATAACGCATAACGCATAACGCATAACGCATAACGCATAACGCATAACGCATAACGCATAACGCATAACGCATAACGCATAACGCATAACGCATAACGCATAACGCATAACGCATAACGCATAACGCATAACGCATAACGCATAACGCATAACGCATAACGCATAACGCATAACGCATAACGCATAACGCATAACGCATAACGCATAACGCATAACGCATAACGCATAACGCATAACGCATAACGCATAACGCATAACGCATAACGCATAACGCATAACGCATAACGCATAACGCATAACGCATAACGCATAACGCATAACGCATAACGCATAACGCATAACGCATAACGCATAACGCATAACGCATAACGCATAACGCATAACGCATAACGCATAACGCATAACGCATAACGCATAACGTATAACGCATAACGCATAACGCATAACGCATAACGCATAACGCATAACGCATAACGCATAACGCATAACGCATAACGCATAACGCATAACGCATAACGCATAACGCATAACGCATAACGCATAACGCATATCGCATAACGCATAACGTTCAATGAAAAAGTCATAACGCATAACGCATATCGCATAACCCGTAAAGCACAACGCATAACACATAACGCATAACGCATAACGCATAACGCATAACGCAGAACGCAGAACGCATAACGCATAACGCATGACGCATAACGCATGACGCATAACGCATAACGCATAACGCATAACGCATAACGCATAACGCATAACGCATAACGCATAACGCATAACGTATAACGCTTAACGCATAACGCATAACGCATAACGCATAACGTTCAATGAAAAAGTCATAACGCATAACGCATATCGCATAACCCGTAAAGCACAACGCATAACACATAACGCATAACGCATAACGCATAACGCATAACGCAGAACGCAGAACGCATAACGCATAACGCATGACGCATAACGCATGACGCATAACGCATAACGCATAACGCATAACGCATAACGCATAACGCATAACGCATAACGCATAACGCATAACGCATAACGTATAACGCTTAACGCATAACGCATAACGCATAACGCATAACGCATAACGCGTAACGCATAACGGATAACGTATAACGCATAACGCATAACGCATAACGCATAACGGATAACGAATAACGCATATCGCATAACGTATAACGCATAACGCATAACGCATAACGCATAACGCATAACGCATAACGCATAACGCATAACGCATAACGCATAACGCATGACGCATAACGCATAACGCATAACGCATGACGCATAACGCATAACGCATAACGCATAACGCATAACGCATAACGCATAACGCATAACGCATAACGCATAACGCATAACGCATAACGCATAACGCATAACGCATAACGCGTAACGCATAACGGATAACGCATAACGGATAACGCATAACGCATAACGCATAACGCATAACGGATAACGCATGACGCATAACGGATAACCCACAACGCATAACGCATAAAGCATAGTCCATAACGCATAACGCATGACACATTACTCATAACGCATTACGCATAACGCATAACGCATAATGCATAACGCATTACGCATAACGCATAACGCTCAATGAAAAAGTCATAACGCATAACGCATATCGCATAACCCGTAAAGCACAACGCATAACACATAACGCATAACGCATAACGCATAACGCATAATGCATAACGCATAACGCATAACGCATAACGCATAACGCATAACGCATAACGCATAACGCATAACGCATAACGCATAACGCATAACGCAGAACGCATAACGCATAACGCATAACGCATAACGCATAACGCATAACGCATAACGCATAACGCATAACGCATAACGCATAACGCATAACGCATAACGCATAACGCATAACGCATAACGCATAACGCATGACGCATAACGCATAACGCATATCGCATAACGCATAACGTTCAATGAAAAAGTCATAACGCATAACGCATATCGCATAACCCGTAAAGCACAACGCATAACACATAACGCATAACGCATAACACATAACGCATAACGCATAACGCATAACGCATAACGCATAACGCATAACGTATAACGCTTAACGCATAACGCATAACACATAACGCAAAACGCATAACGCATAACGCATAACGCATAACGCATAACGCGTAACGCGTAACGCATAACGCATAACGCATAACGCATAACGCATAACGCATAACGCATAACGCATAACGCATAACGCATAACGCATAACGCATAACGCATAACGCATAACGCATAACGCATAACGCATAACGCATAACGCATAACGCATAACGCATAACGCATAACGCATAACGCATAACGCATAACGCATAACGCATAACGCATAACGCATAACGCATAACGCATAACGCATAACGCATAACGCATAACGCATAACGCATAACGCATAACGCATAACGCATAACGCATAACGCATAACGCATAACGCATAACGCATAACGCATAACGCATAACGCATAACGCATAACGCATAACGCATAACGCATAACGCATAACGCATAACGCATAACGCATAACGCATAACGCATAACGCATAACGCATAACGCATAACGCATAACGCATAACGCATAACGCATAACGCATAACGCATAACGCATAACGCATAACGCATAACGCATAACGCATAACGCATAACGCATAACGCATAACGCATAACGTATAACGCATAACGCATAACGCATAACGCATAACGCATAACGCATAACGCATAACGCATAACGCATAACGCATAACGCATAACGCATAACGCATAACGCATAACGCATAACGCATAACGCATATCGCATAACGCATAACGTTCAATGAAAAAGTCATAACGCATAACGCATATCGCATAACCCGTAAAGCACAACGCATAACACATAACGCATAACGCATAACGCATAACGCATAACGCAGAACGCAGAACGCATAACGCATAACGCATGACGCATAACGCATGACGCATAACGCATAACGCATAACGCATAACGCATAACGCATAACGCATAACGCATAACGCATAACGCATAACGCATAACGCATAACGCATAACGCATAACGCATAACGCATAACGCATAACGCATAACGCATAACGCATAACGCATAACGCATAACGCATAACGCATAACGCATAACGCATAACGCATAACGCATAACGCATAACGCATAACGCATAACGCATAACGCATAACGCATAACGCATAACGCATAACGCATAACGCATAACGCATAACGCATAACGCATAACGCATAACGCATAACGCATAACGCATAACGCATAACGCATAACGCATAACGCATAACGCATAACGCATAACGCATAACGCATAACGCATAACGCATAACGCATAACGCATAACGCATAACGCATAACGCATAACGCATAACGCATAACGCATAACGCATAACGCATAACGCATAACGCATAACGCATAACGCAGAACGCATAACGCATAACGCATAACGCATAACGCATAACGCATAACGCATAACGCATAACGCATAACGCATAACGCATAACGCATAACGCATAACGCATAACGCATAACGCATGACGCATAACGCATAACGCATATCGCATAACGCATAACGTTCAATGAAAAAGTCATAACGCATAACGCATATCGCATAACCCGTAAAGCACAACGCATAACACATAACGCATAACGCATAACACATAACGCATAACGCATAACGCATAACGTATAACGCTTAACGCATAACGCATAACACATAACGCATAACGCATAACGCATAACGCATAACGCATAACGCGTAACGCGTAACGCATAACGCATAACGCATAACGCATAACGCATAACGCATAACGCATAACGCATAACGCATAACGCATAACGCATAACGCATAACGCATAACGCATAACGCATAACGCATAACGCATAACGCATAACGCATAACGCATAACGCATAACGCATAACGCATAACGCATAACGCATAACGCATAACGCATAACGCATAACGTATAACGCTTAACGCATAACGCATAACGCATAACGCATAACGCGTAACGCATAACGGATAACGCATAACGGATAACGCATAACGCATAACGCATAACGCATAACGGATAACGCATGACGCATAACGGATAACCCACAACGCATAACGCATAAAGCATAGTCCATAACGCATAACGCATGACACATTACTCATAACGCATTACGCATAACGCATAACGCATAACGCATAATGCATAACGCATTACGCATAACGCATAACGCTCAATGAAAAAGTCATAACGCATAACGCATATCGCATAACCCGTAAAGCACAACGCATAACACATAACGCATAACGCATAACGCATAACGCATAACGCATAACGCATAACGCATAACGCATAACGCATAACGCATAACGCATAACGCATAACGCATAACGCATAACGCATAACGCATAACGCATAACGCATAACGCATAACGCATAACGCATAACGCATAACGCATAACGCATAACGCATAACGCATAACGCATAACGCATAACGCATAACGCATAACGCATAACGCATAACGCATAACGCATAACGCATAACGGATAACGAATAACGCATATCGCATAACGTATAACGCATAACGCATAACGCATAACGCATAACGCATAACGCATAACGCATAACGCATAACGCATAACGCATAACGCATAACGCAGAACGCATAACGCATAACGCATAACGCATAACGCATAACGCATAACGCATAACGCATAACGCATAACGCATAACGCATAACGCATAACGCATAACGCATAACGCATGACGCATGACGCATGACGCATAACGCATAACGCATAACGCATAACGCATAACGCATAACGCATAACGCATAACGCATAACGCATAACGCATAACGCATAACGCATAACGCATAACGCATAACGCATAACGCATAACGCATAACGCATAACGCATAACGCATAACGCATAACGCATAACGCATAACGCATAACGCATAACTCATAACGCATAACGCATAACGCATAACGCATAACGCATAACGCATAACGCATAACGCATAACGCATAACGCATAACGCATAACGCATAACGCATAACGCATAACGCATAACGCATAACGCATAACGCATAACGCAGAACGCATAACGCATAACGCATAACGCATAACGCATAACGCATAACGCATAACGCATAACGCATAACGCATAACGCATAACGCATAACGCATAACGCATGAAGCATGACGCATGACGCATAACGCATAACGCATAACGCATAACGCATAACGCATAACGCATAACGCATAACGCATAACGCATAACGCATAACGCATAACGCATAACGCATAACGCATAACGCATAACGCATAACGCATAACGCATAACGCATAACGCATAACGCATAACGCATATCGCATAACGCATAACGTTCAATGAAAAAGTCATAACGCATAACGCATATCGCATAACCCGTAAAGCACAACGCATAACACATAACGCATAACGCATAACGCATAACACATAACGCATAACGCATAACGCATAACGCATAACGCATAACGCATAACGCATAACGCATAACGCATAACGCATAACGCATAACGCATAACGCATAACGCATAACGGATAACGAATAACGCATATCGCATAACGTATAACGCATAACGCATAACGCAGAACGCATAACGCATAACGCATAACGCATAACGCATAACGCATAACGCATAACGCATAACGCATAACGCATAACGCATAACGCATAACGCATAACGCATAACGCATAACGCATAACGCATAACGCATAACGCATAACGCATAACGCATGACGCATAACGCATAACGCATATCGCATAACGCATAACGTTCAATGAAAAAGTCATAACGCATAACGCATATCGCATAACCCGTAAAGCACAACGCATAACACATAACGCATAACGCATAACACATAACGCATAACGCATAACGCATAACGCATAACGCATAACGTATAACGCTTAACGCATAACGCATAACACATAACGCATAACGCATAACGCATAACGCATAACGCATAACGCGTAACGCGTAACGCATAACGCATAACGCATAACGCATAACGCATAACGCATAACGCATAACGCATAACGCATAACGCATAACGCATAACGCATAACGCATAACGCATAACGCATAACGCATAACGCATAACGCATAACGCATAACGCATAACGTATAACGCATAACGCATAACGCATAACGCATAACGCATAACGCATAACGCATAACGCATAACGCATAACGCATAACGCATAACGCATAACGCATAACGCATAACGCATAACGCATATCGCATAACGCATAACGTTCAATGAAAAAGTCATAACGCATAACGCATATCGCATAACCCGTAAAGCACAACGCATAACACATAACGCATAACGCATAACGCATAACGCAGAACGCAGAACGCATAACGCATAACGCATGACGCATAACGCATGACGCATAACGCATAACGCATAACGCATAACGCATAACGCATAACGCATAACGCATAACGCATAACGCATAACGCATAACGTATAACGCTTAACGCATAACGCATAACGCATAACGCATAACGCGTAACGCATAACGGATAACGTATAACGCATAACGCATAACGCATAACGCATAACGGATAACGAATAACGCATATCGCATAACGTATAACGCATAACGCATAACGCATAACGCATAACGCATAACGCATAACGCATAACGCATAACGCATAACGCATAACGCATAACGCATAACGCATAACGCATAACGCATGAAGCATGACGCATGACGCATAACGCATAACGCATAACGCATAACGCATAACGCATAACGCATAACGCATAACGCATAACGCATAACGCATAACGCATAACGCATAACGCATAACGCATAACGCATAACGCATAACGCATAACGCATAACGCATAACGCATAACGCATAACGCATAACGCATATCGCATAACGCATAACGTTCAATGAAAAAGTCATAACGCATAACGCATATCGCATAACCCGTAAAGCACAACGCATAACACATAACGCATAACGCATAACGCATAACACATAACGCATAACGCATAACGCATAACGCATAACGCATAACGCATAACGCATAACGCATAACGCATAACGCATAACGCATAACGCATAACGCATAACGCATAACGCATAACGCATAACGGATAACGAATAACGCATATCGCATAACGTATAACGCATAACGCATAACGCATAACGCATAACCCATAACGCATAACGCATAACGCATAACGCATAACGCATAACGCATAACGCATAACGCATAACGCATAACGCATAACGCGTAACGCGTAACGCGTAACGCATAACGCATAACGCATAACGCATAACGCATAACGCATAACGCATAACGCATAACGCATAACGCATAACGCATAACGCATAACGCATAACGCATAACGCATAACGCATAACGGATAACGAATAACGCATATCGCATAACGTATAACGCATAACGCATAACGCATAACGCATAACGCATAACGCATAACGCATAACGCATAACGCATAACGCATAACGCATAACGCATAACGCATAACGCATAACGCATAACGCATAACGCATAACGCATGACGCATAACGCATAACGCATATCGCATAACGCATAACGTTCAATGAAAAAGTCATAACGCATAACGCATATCGCATAACCCGTAAAGCACAACGCATAACACATAACGCATAACGCATAACACATAACGCATAACGCATAACGCATAACGCATAACGCATAACGTATAACGCTTAACGCATAACGCATAACACATAACGCATAACGCATAACGCATAACGCATAACGCATAACGCGTAACGCGTAACGCATAACGCATAACGCATAACGCATAACGCATAACGCATAACGCATAACGCATAACGCATAACGCATAACGCATAACGCATAACGCATAACGCATAACGCATAACGCATAACGCATAACGCATAACGCATAACGCATAACGCATAACGCATAACGTATAACGCATAACGCATAACGCATAACGCATAACGCATAACGCATAACGCATAACGCATAACGCATAACGCATAACGCATAACGCATAACGCATAACGCATATCGCATAACGCATAACGTTCAATGAAAAAGTCATAACGCATAACGCATATCGCATAACCCGTAAAGCACAACGCATAACACATAACGCATAACGCATAACGCATAACGCATAACGCAGAACGCAGAACGCATAACGCATAACGCATGACGCATAACGCATGACGCATAACGCATAACGCATAACGCATAACGCATAACGCATAACGCATAACGCATAACGCATAACGCATAACGCATAACGCATAACGCATAACGCATAACGTATAACGCTTAACGCATAACGCATAACGCATAACGCATAACGCGTAACGCATAACGGATAACGTATAACGCATAACGCATAACGCATAACGCATAACGGATAACGAATAACGCATATCGCATAACGTATAACGCATAACGCATAACGCATAACGCATAACGCATAACGCATAACGCATAACGCATAACGCATAACGCATAACGCATAACGCATAACGCATAACGCATAACGCATAACGCATAACGCATAACGCATAACGCATAACGCATAACGCATAACGCATAACGCATAACGCATAACGCATAACGCATAACGCATAACGCATAACGTATAACGCATAACGCATAACGCATAACGCATAACGCATAACGCATAACGCATAACGCATAACGCATAACGCATAACGCATAACGCATAACGCATAACGCATAACGCATAACGCATATCGCATAACGCATAACGTTCAATGAAAAAGTCATAACGCATAACGCATATCGCATAACCCGTAAAGCACAACGCATAACACATAACGCATAACGCATAACGCATAACGCAGAACGCAGAACGCATAACGCATAACGCATGACGCATAACGCATGACGCATAACGCATAACGCATAACGCATAACGCATAACGCATAACGCATAACGCATAACGCATAACGCATAACGCATAACGCATAACGCATAACGTATAACGCTTAACGCATAACGCATAACGCATAACGCATAACGCGTAACGCATAACGGATAACGTATAACGCATAACGCATAACGCATAACGCATAACGGATAACGAATAACGCATATCGCATAACGTATAACGCATAACGCATAACGCATAACGCATAACGCATAACGCATAACGCATAACGCATAACGCATAACGCATAACGCATAACGCATGAAGCATGACGCATGACGCATAACGCATAACGCATAACGCATAACGCATAACGCATAACGCATAACGCATAACGCATAACGCATAACGCATAACGCATAACGCATAACGCATAACGCATAACGCATAACGCATAACGCATAACGCATAACGCATAACGCATAACGCATAACGCATAACGCATAACGCATAACGCATAACGGATAACGAATAACGCATATCGCATAACGTATAACGCATAACGCATAACGCATAACGCATAACCCATAACGCATAACGCATAACGCATAACGCATAACGCATAACGCATAACGCATAACGCATAACGCATAACGCATAACGCGTAACGCGTAACGCGTAACGCATAACGCATAACGCATAACGCATAACGCATAACGCATAACGCATAACGCATAACGCATAACGCATAACGCATAACGCATAACGCATAACGCATAACGCATAACGCATAACGCATAACGGATAACGAATAACGCATATCGCATAACGTATAACGCATAACGCATAACGCATAACGCATAACGCATAACGCATAACGCATAACGCATAACGCATAACGCATAACGCATAACGCATAACGCATAACGCAGAACGCATAACGCATAACGCATAACGCATAACGCATAACGCATAACGCATAACGAATAACGCATATCGCATAACGTATAACGCATAACGCATAACGCATAACGCATAACGCATAACGCATAACGCATAACGCATAACGCATAACGCATAACGCATAACGCAGAACGCATAACGCATAACGCATAACGCATAACGCATAACGCATAACGCATAACGCATAACGCATAACGCATAACGCATAACGCATAACGCATAACGCATAACGCATAACGCATAACGCATAACGCATGACGCATAACGCATAACGCATGACGCATAACGCATAACGCATAACGCATAACGCATAACGCATAACGCATAACGCATAACGCATAACGCATAACGCATAACGCATAACGCATAACGTATAACGCATAACGCATAACGCATAACGCATAACGCATAACGCATAACGCATAACGCATAACGCATAACGCATAACGCATAACGCATAACGCATAACGCATAACGCATAACGCATAACGCATAACGCATAACGCATAACGCATAACGCATAACGCATAACGCATAACGCATAACGCATAACGCATAACGCATAACGGATAACGAATAACGCATATCGCATAACGTATAACGCATAACGCATAACGCATAACGCATAACCCATAACGCATAACGCATAACGCATAACGCATAACGCATAACGCATAACGCATAACGCATAACGCATAACGCATAACGCGTAACGCGTAACGCGTAACGCATAACGCATAACGCATAACGCATAACGCATAACGCATAACGCATAACGCATAACGCATAACGCATAACGCATAACGCATAACGCATAACGCATAACGCATAACGCATAACGCATAACGGATAACGAATAACGCATATCGCATAACGTATAACGCATAACGCATAACGCATAACGCATAACGCATAACGCATAACGCATAACGCATAACGCATAACGCATAACGCATAACGCATAACGCATAACGCAGAACGCATAACGCATAACGCATAACGCATAACGCATAACGCATAACGCATAACGAATAACGCATATCGCATAACGTATAACGCATAACGCATAACGCATAACGCATAACGCATAACGCATAACGCATAACGCATAACGCATAACGCATAACGCATAACGCAGAACGCATAACGCATAACGCATAACGCATAACGCATAACGCATAACGCATAACGCATAACGCATAACGCATAACGCATAACGCATAACGCATAACGCATAACGCATAACGCATAACGCATAACGCATGACGCATAACGCATAACGCATAACGCATAACGCATAACGCATAACGCATAACGCATAACGCATAACGCATAACGCATAACGCATAACGCATAACGCATAACGCATAACGCATAACGTATAACGCATAACGCATAACGCATAACGCATAACGCATAACGCATAACGCATAACGCATAACGCATAACGCATAACGCATAACGCATAACGCATATCGCATAACGCATAACGTTCAATGAAAAAGTCATAACGCATAACGCATATCGCATAACCCGTAAAGCACAACGCATAACACATAACGCATAACGCATAACGCATAACGCATAACGCAGAACGCAGAACGCATAACGCATAACGCATGACGCATAACGCATGACGCATAACGCATAACGCATAACGCATAACGCATAACGCATAACGCATAACGCATAACGCATAACGCATAACGCATAACGCATAACGCATAACGCATAACGCATAACGCATAACGCATAACGCATAACGCATAACGCATAACGCATAACGCATAACGCATAACGCAGAACGCATAACGCATAACGCATAACGCATAACGCATAACGCATAACGCATAACGCATAACGCATAACGCATAACGCATAACGCATAACGCATGAAGCATGACGCATGACGCATAACGCATAACGCATAACGCATAACGCATAACGCATAACGCATAACGCATAACGCATAACGCATAACGCATAACGCATAACGCATAACGCATAACGCATAACGCATAACGCATAACGCATAACGCATAACGCATAACGCATAACGCATATCGCATAACGCATAACGTTCAATGAAAAAGTCATAACGCATAACGCATATCGCATAACCCGTAAAGCACAACGCATAACACATAACGCATAACGCATAACGCATAACACATAACGCATAACGCATAACGCATAACGCATAACGCATAACGCATAACGCATAACGCATAACGCATAACGCATAACGCATAACGCATAACGCATAACGCATAACGCATAACGCATAACGCATAACGCATAACGCATAACGCATAACGCATAACGCATAACGCATAACGCATAACGCATAACGCATAACGCATAACGCATAACGCATAACGCATAACGCATGACGCATAACGCATAACGCATATCGCATAACGCATAACGTTCAATGAAAAAGTCATAACGCATAACGCATATCGCATAACCCGTAAAGCACAACGCATAACACATAACGCATAACGCATAACACATAACGCATAACGCATAACGCATAACGCATAACGCATAACGTATAACGCTTAACGCATAACGCATAACACATAACGCATAACGCATAACGCATAACGCATAACGCATAACGCGTAACGCGTAACGCATAACGCATAACGCATAACGCATAACGCATAACGCATAACGCATAACGCATAACGCATAACGCATAACGCATAACGCATAACGCATAACGCATAACGCATAACGCATAACGCATAACGCATAACGCATAACGTATAACGCATAACGCATAACGCATAACGCATAACGCATAACGCATAACGCATAACGCATAACGCATAACGCATAACGCATAACGCATAACGCATAACGCATAACGCATAACGCATATCGCATAACGCATAACGTTCAATGAAAAAGTCATAACGCATAACGCATATCGCATAACCCGTAAAGCACAACGCATAACACATAACGCATAACGCATAACGCATAACGCAGAACGCAGAACGCATAACGCATAACGCATGACGCATAACGCATGACGCATAACGCATAACGCATAACGCATAACGCATAACGCATAACGCATAACGCATAACGCATAACGCATAACGCATAACGTATAACGCTTAACGCATAACGCATAACGCATAACGCATAACGCGTAACGCATAACGGATAACGTATAACGCATAACGCATAACGCATAACGCATAACGGATAACGAATAACGCATATCGCATAACGTATAACGCATAACGCATAACGCATAACGCATAACGCATAACGCATAACGCATAACGCATAACGCATAACGCATAACGCATAACGCATAACGCATGAAGCATGACGCATGAAGCATGACGCATGACGCATAACGCATAACGCATAACGCATAACGCATAACGCATAACGCATAACGCATAACGCATAACGCATAACGCATAACGCATAACGCATAACGCATAACGCATAACGCATAACGCATAACGCATAACGCATAACGCATAACGCATAACGCATAACGCATATCGCATAACGCATAACGTTCAATGAAAAAGTCATAACGCATAACGCATATCGCATAACCCGTAAAGCACAACGCATAACACATAACGCATAACGCATAACGCATAACACATAACGCATAACGCATAACGCATAACGCATAACGCATAACGCATAACGCATAACGCATAACGCATAACGCATAACGCATAACGCATAACGCATAACGCATAACGCATAACGCATAACGCATAACGCATAACGCATAACGCATAACGCATAACGCATGACGCATAACGCATAACGCATATCGCATAACGCATAACGTTCAATGAAAAAGTCATAACGCATAACGCATATCGCATAACCCGTAAAGCACAACGCATAACACATAACGCATAACGCATAACACATAACGCATAACGCATAACGCATAACGCATAACGCTTAACGCATAACGCATAACACATAACGCATAACGCATAACGCATAACGCATAACGCATAACGCGTAACGCGTAACGCATAACGCATAACGCATAACGCATAACGCATAACGCATAACGCATAACGCATAACGCATAACGCATAACGCATAACGCATAACGCATAACGCATAACGCATAACGCATAACGCATAACGCATAACGCATAACGCATAACGCATAACGCATAACGTATAACGCATAACGCATAACGCATAACGCATAACGCATAACGCATAACGCATAACGCATAACGCATAACGCATAACGCATAACGCATAACGCATATCGCATAACGCATAACGTTCAATGAAAAAGTCATAACGCATAACGCATATCGCATAACCCGTAAAGCACAACGCATAACACATAACGCATAACGCATAACGCATAACGCATAACGCATAACGCAGAACGCAGAACGCATAACGCATAACGCATGACGCATAACGCATGACGCATAACGCATAACGCATAACGCATAACGCATAACGCATAACGCATAACGCATAACGCATAACGCATAACGCATAACGCATAACGTATAACGCTTAACGCATAACGCATAACGCATAACGCATAACGCGTAACGCATAACGGATAACGTATAACGCATAACGCATAACGCATAACGCATAACGGATAACGAATAACGCATATCGCATAACGTATAACGCATAACGCATAACGCATAACGCATAACGCATAACGCATAACGCATAACGCATAACGCATAACGCATAACGCATAACGCATAACGCATAACGCATAACGCATAACGCATAACGCATAACGCATAACGCATAACGCATAACGCATAACGCATAACGCATAACGCATAACGCATAACGCATAACGCATAACGCATAACGCATAACGCATAACGCATAACGCATAACGCATAACGCATAACGCATAACGCATAACGCATAACGCATAACGCATAACGCATAACGCATAACGCATAACGCATAACGCATAACGCATAACGCATAACGCATAACGCATAACGCATAACGCATAACGCATAACGCATAACGCATAACGCATAACGCATAACGCATAACGCATAACGCATAACGCATAACGCATAACGCATAACGCATAACGCATAACGCATAACGCATAACGCATAACGCATAACGCATAACGCATAACGCATAACGCATAACGCATAACGCATAACGCATAACGCATAACGTATAACGCATAACGCATAACGCATAACGCATAACGCATAACGCATAACGCATAACGCATAACGCATAACGCATAACGCATAACGCATAACGCATAACGCATAACGCATATCGCATAACGCATAACGTTCAATGAAAAAGTCATAACGCATAACGCATATCGCATAACCCGTAAAGCACAACGCATAACACATAACGCATAACGCATAACGCATAACGCAGAACGCAGAACGCATAACGCATAACGCATGACGCATAACGCATGACGCATAACGCATAACGCATAACGCATAACGCATAACGCATAACGCATAACGCATAACGCATAACGCATAACGCATAACGTATAACGCTTAACGCATAACGCATAACGCATAACGCATAACGCGTAACGCATAACGGATAACGTATAACGCATAACGCATAACGCATAACGCATAACGGATAACGAATAACGCATATCGCATAACGTATAACGCATAACGCATAACGCATAACGCATAACGCATAACGCATAACGCATAACGCATAACGCATAACGCATAACGCATAACGCATGAAGCATGACGCATGACGCATAACGCATAACGCATAACGCATAACGCATAACGCATAACGCATAACGCATAACGCATAACGCATAACGCATAACGCATAACGCATAACGCATAACGCATAACGCATAACGCATAACGCATAACGCATAACGCATAACGCATATCGCATAACGCATAACGTTCAATGAAAAAGTCATAACGCATAACGCATATCGCATAACCCGTAAAGCACAACGCATAACACATAACGCATAACGCATAACGCATAACACATAACGCATAACGCATAACCCATAACGCATAACGCATAACGCATAACGCATAACGCATAACGCATAACGCATAACGCATAACGCATAACGCATAACGCATAACGCATAACGGATAACGAATAACGCATATCGCATAACGTATAACGCATAACGCATAACGCATAACGCATAACCCATAACGCATAACGCATAACGCATAACGCATAACGCATAACGCATAACGCATAACGCATAACGCATAACGCGTAACGCGTAACGCGTAACGCGTAACGCATAACGCATAACGCATAACGCATAACGCATAACGCATAACGCATAACGCATAACGCATAACGCATAACGCATAACGCATAACGCATAACGCATAACGCATAACGCATAACGCATAACGCATAACGGATAACGAATAACGCATATCGCATAACGTATAACGCATAACGCATAACGCATAACGCATAACGCATAACGCATAACGCATAACGCATAACGCATAACGCATAACGCATAACGCAGAACGCATAACGCATAACGCATAACGCATAACGCATAACGCATAACGCATAACGAATAACGCATATCGCATAACGTATAACGCATAACGCATAACGCATAACGCATAACGCATAACGCATAACGCATAACGCATAACGCATAACGCATAACGCATAACGCATAACGCAGAACGCATAACGCATAACGCATAACGCATAACGCATAACGCATAACGCATAACGCATAACGCATAACGCATAACGCATAACGCATAACGCATAACGCATAACGCATAACGCATAACGCATAACGCATGACGCATAACGCATAACGCATAACGCATAACGCATAACGCATAACGCATAACGCATAACGCATAACGCATAACGCATAACGCATAACGCATAACGCATAACGCATAACGCATAACGTATAACGCATAACGCATAACGCATAACGCATAACGCATAACGCATAACGCATAACGCATAACGCATAACGCATAACGCATAACGCATAACGCATATCGCATAACGCATAACGTTCAATGAAAAAGTCATAACGCATAACGCATATCGCATAACCCGTAAAGCACAACGCATAACACATAACGCATAACGCATAACGCATAACGCATAACGCAGAACGCAGAACGCATAACGCATAACGCATGACGCATAACGCATGACGCATAACGCATAACGCATAACGCATAACGCATAACGCATAACGCATAACGCATAACGCATAACGCATAACGCATAACGCATAACGTATAACGCTTAACGCATAACGCATAACGCATAACGCATAACGCGTAACGCATAACGGATAACGTATAACGCATAACGCATAACGCATAACGCATAACGGATAACGAATAACGCATATCGCATAACGTATAACGCATAACGCATAACGCATAACGCATAACGCATAACGCATAACGCATAACGCATAACGCATAACGGATAACGAATAACGCATATCGCATAACGTATAACGCATAACGCATAACGCATAACGCATAACCCATAACGCATAACGCATAACGCATAACGCATAACGCATAACGCATAACGCATAACGCATAACGCATAACGCATAACGCGTAACGCGTAACGCGTAACGCATAACGCATAACGCATAACGCATAACGCATAACGCATAACGCATAACGCATAACGCATAACGCATAACGCATAACGCATAACGCATAACGCATAACGCATAACGCATAACGCATAACGCATAACGCATAACGGATAACGAATAACGCATATCGCATAACGTATAACGCATAACGCATAACGCATAACGCATAACGCATAACGCATAACGCATAACGCATAACGCATAACGCATAACGCATAACGCAGAACGCATAACGCATAACGCATAACGCATAACGCATAACGCATAACGCATAACGCATAACGCATAACGCATAACGCATAACGCATAACGCATAACGCATAACGCATAACGCATAACGCATAACGCATGACGCATAACGCATAACGCATATCGCATAACGCATAACGTTCAATGAAAAAGTCATAACGCATAACGCATATCGCATAACCCGTAAAGCACAACGCATAACACATAACGCATAACGCATAACACATAACGCATAACGCATAACGCATAACGCATAACGCATAACGTATAACGCTTAACGCATAACGCATAACACATAACGCATAACGCATAACGCATAACGCATAACGCATAACGCATAACGCGTAACGCGTAACGCATAACGCATAACGCATAACGCATAACGCATAACGCATAACGCATAACGCATAACGCATAACGCATAACGCATAACGCATAACGCATAACGCATAACGCATAACGCATAACGCATAACGCATAACGCATAACGCATAACGCATAACGTATAACGCATAACGCATAACGCATAACGCATAACGCATAACGCATAACGCATAACGCATAACGCATAACGCATAACGCATAACGCATAACGCATAACGCATATCGCATAACGCATAACGTTCAATGAAAAAGTCATAACGCATAACGCATATCGCATAACCCGTAAAGCACAACGCATAACACATAACGCATAACGCATAACGCATAACGCATAACGCATAACGCAGAACGCAGAACGCATAACGCATAACGCATGACGCATAACGCATGACGCATAACGCATAACGCATAACGCATAACGCATAACGCATAACGCATAACGCATAACGCATAACGCATAACGCATAACGCATAACGCATAACGCATAACGTATAACGCTTAACGCATAACGCATAACGCATAACGCATAACGCGTAACGCATAACGGATAACGTATAACGCATAACGCATAACGCATAACGCATAACGGATAACGAATAACGCATATCGCATAACGTATAACGCATAACGCATAACGCATAACGCATAACGCATAACGCATAACGCATAACGCATAACGCATAACGCATAACGCATAACGCATAACGCATAACGCATAACGCATAACGCATAACGCATAACGCATAACGCATAACGCATAACGCATAACGCATAACGCATAACGCAGAACGCATAACGCATAACGCATAACGCATAACGCATAACGCATAACGCATAACGAATAACGCATATCGCATAACGTATAACGCATAACGCATAACGCATAACGCATAACGCATAACGCATAACGCATAACGCATAACGCATAACGCATAACGCATAACGCATAACGCAGAACGCATAACGCATAACGCATAACGCATAACGCATAACGCATAACGCATAACGCATAACGCATAACGCATAACGCATAACGCATAACGCATAACGCATAACGCATAACGCATAACGCATAACGCATGACGCATAACGCATAACGCATAACGCATAACGCATAACGCATAACGCATAACGCATAACGCATAACGCATAACGCATAACGCATAACGCATAACGCATAACGCATAACGCATAACGTATAACGCATAACGCATAACGCATAACGCATAACGCATAACGCATAACGCATAACGCATAACGCATAACGCATAACGCATAACGCATAACGCATATCGCATAACGCATAACGTTCAATGAAAAAGTCATAACGCATAACGCATATCGCATAACCCGTAAAGCACAACGCATAACACATAACGCATAACGCATAACGCATAACGCATAACGCAGAACGCAGAACGCATAACGCATAACGCATGACGCATAACGCATGACGCATAACGCATAACGCATAACGCATAACGCATAACGCATAACGCATAACGCATAACGCATAACGCATAACGCATAACGCATAACGTATAACGCTTAACGCATAACGCATAACGCATAACGCATAACGCGTAACGCATAACGGATAACGTATAACGCATAACGCATAACGCATAACGCATAACGGATAACGAATAACGCATATCGCATAACGTATAACGCATAACGCATAACGCATAACGCATAACGCATAACGCATAACGCATAACGCATAACGCATAACGGATAACGAATAACGCATATCGCATAACGTATAACGCATAACGCATAACGCATAACGCATAACCCATAACGCATAACGCATAACGCATAACGCATAACGCATAACGCATAACGCATAACGCATAACGCATAACGCATAACGCGTAACGCGTAACGCGTAACGCATAACGCATAACGCATAACGCATAACGCATAACGCATAACGCATAACGCATAACGCATAACGCATAACGCATAACGCATAACGCATAACGCATAACGCATAACGCATAACGCATAACGCATAACGCATAACGGATAACGAATAACGCATATCGCATAACGTATAACGCATAACGCATAACGCATAACGCATAACGCATAACGCATAACGCATAACGCATAACGCATAACGCATAACGCATAACGCAGAACGCATAACGCATAACGCATAACGCATAACGCATAACGCATAACGCATAACGCATAACGCATAACGCATAACGCATAACGCATAACGCATAACGCATAACGCATAACGCATAACGCATAACGCATGACGCATAACGCATAACGCATATCGCATAACGCATAACGTTCAATGAAAAAGTCATAACGCATAACGCATATCGCATAACCCGTAAAGCACAACGCATAACACATAACGCATAACGCATAACACATAACGCATAACGCATAACGCATAACGCATAACGCATAACGTATAACGCTTAACGCATAACGCATAACACATAACGCATAACGCATAACGCATAACGCATAACGCATAACGCATAACGCGTAACGCGTAACGCATAACGCATAACGCATAACGCATAACGCATAACGCATAACGCATAACGCATAACGCATAACGCATAACGCATAACGCATAACGCATAACGCATAACGCATAACGCATAACGCATAACGCATAACGCATAACGCATAACGTATAACGCATAACGCATAACGCATAACGCATAACGCATAACGCATAACGCATAACGCATAACGCATAACGCATAACGCATAACGCATAACGCATATCGCATAACGCATAACGTTCAATGAAAAAGTCATAACGCATAACGCATATCGCATAACCCGTAAAGCACAACGCATAACACATAACGCATAACGCATAACGCATAACGCATAACGCATAACGCAGAACGCAGAACGCATAACGCATAACGCATGACGCATAACGCATGACGCATAACGCATAACGCATAACGCATAACGCATAACGCATAACGCATAACGCATAACGCATAACGCATAACGCATAACGCATAACGCATAACGTATAACGCTTAACGCATAACGCATAACGCATAACGCATAACGCGTAACGCATAACGGATAACGTATAACGCATAACGCATAACGCATAACGCATAACGGATAACGAATAACGCATATCGCATAACGTATAACGCATAACGCATAACGCATAACGCATAACGCATAACGCATAACGCATAACGCATAACGCATAACGCATAACGCATAACGCATAACGCATAACGCATAACGCATAACGCATAACGCATAACGCATAACGCATAACGCATAACGCATAACGCATAACGCATAACGCATAACGCATAACGCATAACGCATAACGCATAACGCATAACGCATAACGCATAACGCATAACGCATAACGCATAACGCATAACGCATAACGCATAACGCATAACGCATAACGCATAACGCATAACGCATAACGCATAACGCATAACGCATAACGCATAACGCATAACGCATAACGCATAACGCATAACGCATAACGCATAACGCATAACGCATAACGCATAACGCATAACGCATAACGCATAACGCATAACGCATAACGCATAACGCATAACGCATAACGCATAACGCATAACGCATAACGCATAACGCATAACGCATAACGCATAACGCATAACGCATAACGCATAACGCATAACGCATAACGCATAACGCATAACGCATAACGCATAACGTATAACGCATAACGCATAACGCATAACGCATAACGCATAACGCATAACGCATAACGCATAACGCATAACGCATAACGCATAACGCATAACGCATAACGCATAACGCATAACGCATATCGCATAACGCATAACGTTCAATGAAAAAGTCATAACGCATAACGCATATCGCATAACCCGTAAAGCACAACGCATAACACATAACGCATAACGCATAACGCATAACGCAGAACGCAGAACGCATAACGCATAACGCATGACGCATAACGCATGACGCATAACGCATAACGCATAACGCATAACGCATAACGCATAACGCATAACGCATAACGCATAACGCATAACGCATAACGTATAACGCTTAACGCATAACGCATAACGCATAACGCATAACGCGTAACGCATAACGGATAACGTATAACGCATAACGCATAACGCATAACGCATAACGGATAACGAATAACGCATATCGCATAACGTATAACGCATAACGCATAACGCATAACGCATAACGCATAACGCATAACGCATAACGCATAACGCATAACGCATAACGCATAACGCATGAAGCATGACGCATGACGCATAACGCATAACGCATAACGCATAACGCATAACGCATAACGCATAACGCATAACGCATAACGCATAACGCATAACGCATAACGCATAACGCATAACGCATAACGCATAACGCATAACGCATAACGCATAACGCATAACGCATAACGCATAACGCATATCGCATAACGCATAACGTTCAATGAAAAAGTCATAACGCATAACGCATATCGCATAACCCGTAAAGCACAACGCATAACACATAACGCATAACGCATAACGCATAACACATAACGCATAACGCATAACGCATAACGCATAACGCATAACGCATAACGCATAACGCATAACGCATAACGCATAACGCATAACGCATAACGCATAACGCATAACGCATAACGCATAACGGATAACGAATAACGCATATCGCATAACGTATAACGCATAACGCATAACGCATAACGCATAACCCATAACGCATAACGCATAACGCATAACGCATAACGCATAACGCATAACGCATAACGCATAACGCATAACGCATAACGCGTAACGCGTAACGCGTAACGCATAACGCATAACGCATAACGCATAACGCATAACGCATAACGCATAACGCATAACGCATAACGCATAACGCATAACGCATAACGCATAACGCATAACGCATAACGCATAACGGATAACGAATAACGCATATCGCATAACGTATAACGCATAACGCATAACGCATAACGCATAACGCATAACGCATAACGCATAACGCATAACGCATAACGCATAACGCATAACGCAGAACGCATAACGCATAACGCATAACGCATAACGCATAACGCATAACGCATAACGAATAACGCATATCGCATAACGTATAACGCATAACGCATAACGCATAACGCATAACGCATAACGCATAACGCATAACGCATAACGCATAACGCATAACGCATAACGCATAACGCATAACGCATAACGCATAACGCATAACGCATAACGCATAACGCATAACGCATAACGCATAACGCATAACGCATAACGCATAACGCATAACGCATAACGCATAACGCATAACGCATAACGCATAACGCATAACGCATAACGCATAACGCATAACGCATAACGCATAACGCATAACGCATAACGCATAACGCATAACGCATAACGCATAACGCATAACGCATAACGCATAACGCATAACGCATAACGCATAACGCATAACGCATAACGCATAACGCATAACGCATAACGCATAACGCATAACGCATAACGCATAACGCATAACGCAGAACGCATAACGCATAACGCATAACGCATAACGCATAACGCATAACGCATAACGCATAACGCATAACGCATAACGCATAACGCATAACGCATAACGCATGACGCATGACGCATGACGCATAACGCATAACGCATAACGCATAACGCATAACGCATAACGCATAACGCATAACGCATAACGCATAACGCATAACGCATAACGCATAACGCATAACGCATAACGCATAACGCATAACGCATAACGCATAACCCATAACGCATAACGCATAACGCATAACGCATAACGCATAACGCATAACGCATAACGCATAACGCATAACGCATAACGCATAACGCGTAACGCGTAACGCGTAACGCATAACGCATAACGCATAACGCATAACGCATAACGCATAACGCATAACGCATAACACATAACGCATAACGCATAACGCATAACGCATAACGCATAACGGATAACGAATAACGCATAACGTATAACGCATAACGCATAACGCATAACGCATAACGCATAACGCATAACGCATAACGCATAACGCATAACGCATAACGCATAACGCATAACGCATAACGCAGAACGCATAACGCATAACGCATAACGCATAACGCATAACGCATAACGCATAACGCATAACGCATAACGCATAACGCATAACGCATAACGCATAACGCATAACGCATAACGCATAACGCATAACGCATAACGCATAACGCATAACGCATAACGCATGACGCATAACTCATAACGCATATCGCATAACGCATAACGTTCAATGAAAAAGTCATAACGCATAACGCATATCGCATAACCCGTAAAGCACAACGCATAACACATAACGCATAACGCATAACACATAACGCATAACGCATAACGCATAACGCATAACGCATAACGCATAACGTATAACGCTTAACGCATAACGCATAACACATAACGCATAACGCATAACGCATAACGCATAACGCATAACGCGTAACGCGTAACGCATAACGCATAACGCATAACGCATAACGCATAACGCATAACGCATAACGCATAACGCATAACGCATAACGCATAACGCATAACGCATAACGCATAACGCATAACGCATAACGCATAACGCATAACGTATAACGCATAACGCATAACGCATAACGCATAACGCATAACGCATAACGCATAACGCATAACGCATAACGCATAACGCATAACGCATAACGCATAACGCATAACGCATAACGCATAACGCATAACGCATAACGCATATCGCATAACGCATAACGTTCAATGAAAAAGTCATAACGCATAACGCATATCGCATAACCCGTAAAGCACAACGCATAACACATAACGCATAACGCATAACGCATAACGCATAACGCAGAACGCAGAACGCATAACGCATAACGCATGACGCATAACGCATGACGCATAACGCATAACGCATAACGCATAACGCATAACGCATAACGCATAACGCATAACGCATAACGCATAACGCATAACGCATAACGCATAACGCATAACGCATAACGCATAACGTATAACGCTTAACGCATAACGCATAACGCATAACGCATAACGCGTAACGCATAACGGATAACGTATAACGCATAACGCATAACGCATAACGCATAACGGATAACGAATAACGCATATCGCATAACGTATAACGCATAACGCATAACGCATAACGCATAACGCATAACGCATAACGCATAACGCATAACGCATAACGCATAACGCATAACGCATAACGCATAACGCATAACGCATAACGCATAACGCATAACGCATAACGCATAACGCATAACGCATAACGCATAACGCATAACGCATAACGCATAACGCATAACGCATAACGCATAACGCATAACGCATAACGCATAACGCATAACGCATAACGCATAACGCATAACGCATAACGCATAACGCATAACGCATAACGCATAACGCATAACGCATAACGCATAACGCATAACGCATAACGCATAACGCATAACGCATAACGCATAACGCATAACGCATAACGCATAACGCATAACGCATGACGCATGACGCATGACGCATAACGCATAACGCATAACGCATAACGCATAACGCATAACGCATAACGCATAACGCATAACGCATGACGCATGACGCATGACGCATGACGCATAACGCATAACGCATAACGCATAACGCATAACGCATAACGCATAACGCATAACGCATAACGCATAACGCATAACGCATAACGCATAACGCATAACGCATAACGCATAACGCATAACGCATAACGCATAACGCATAACGCATATCGCATAACGCATAACGTTCAATGAAAAAGTCATAACGCATAACGCATATCGCATAACCCGTAAAGCACAACGCATAACACATAACGCATAACGCATAACGCATAACGCAGAACGCAGAACGCATAACGCATAACGCATGACGCATAACGCATGACGCATAACGCATAACGCATAACGCATAACGCATAACGCATAACGCATAACGCATAACGCATAACGCATAACGCATAACGCATAACGTATAACGCTTAACGCATAACGCATAACGCATAACGCATAACGCGTAACGCATAACGGATAACGTATAACGCATAACGCATAACGCATAACGCATAACGCATAACGGATAACGAATAACGCATATCGCATAACGTATAACGCATAACGCATAACGCATAACGCATAACGCATAACGCATAACGCATAACGCATAACGCATAACGCATAACGCATAACGCATAACGCATAACGCATAACGCATGAAGCATGACGCATGACGCATAACGCATAACGCATAACGCATAACGCATAACGCATAACGCATAACGCATAACGCATAACGCATAACGCATAACGCATAACGCATAACGCATAACGCATAACGCATAACGCATAACGCATAACGCATAACGCATAACGCATAACGCATAACGCATAACGCATAACGCATAACGCATAACGCATATCGCATAACGCATAACGTTCAATGAAAAAGTCATAACGCATAACGCATATCGCATAACCCGTAAAGCACAACGCATAACACATAACGCATAACGCATAACGCATAACACATAACGCATAACGCATAACGCATAACGCATAACGCATAACGCATAACGCATAACGCATAACGCATAACGCATAACGCATAACGCATAACGCATAACGCATAACGCATAACGCATAACGGATAACGAATAACGCATATCGCATAACGTATAACGCATAACGCATAACGCATAACGCATAACCCATAACGCATAACGCATAACGCATAACGCATAACGCATAACGCATAACGCATAACGCATAACGCATAACGCATAACGCATAACGCGTAACGCGTAACGCGTAACGCATAACGCATAACGCATAACGCATAACGCATAACGCATAACGCGTAACGCGTAACGCATAACGCATAACGCATAACGCATAACGCATAACGCATAACGCATAACGCATAACGCATAACGCATAACGCATAACGCATAACGCATAACGCATAACGCATAACGCATAACGCATAACGCATAACGCATAACGCATAACGCATAACGCATAACGTATAACGCATAACGCATAACGCATAACGCATAACGCATAACGCATAACGCATAACGCATAACGCATAACGCATAACGCATAACGCGTAACGCATAACGGATAACGTATAACGCATAACGCATAACGCATAACGCATAACGGATAACGAATAACGCATATCGCATAACGTATAACGCATAACGCATAACGCATAACGCATAACGCATAACGCATAACGCATAACGCATAACGCATAACGCATAACGCATAACGCATAACGCATAACGCATAACGCATGAAGCATGACGCATGACGCATAACGCATAACGCATAACGCATAACGCATAACGCATAACGCATAACGCATAACGCATAACGCATAACGCATAACGCATAACGCATAACGCATAACGCATAACGCATAACGCATAACGCATAACGCATAACGCATAACGCATAACGCATAACGCATAACGCATAACGCATAACGCATAACGCATATCGCATAACGCATAACGTTCAATGAAAAAGTCATAACGCATAACGCATATCGCATAACCCGTAAAGCACAACGCATAACACATAACGCATAACGCATAACGCATAACACATAACGCATAACGCATAACGCATAACGCATAACGCATAACGCATAACGCATAACGCATAACGCATAACGCATAACGCATAACGCATAACGCATAACGCATAACGCATAACGCATAACGCATAACGCATAACGGATAACGAATAACGCATATCGCATAACGTATAACGCATAACGCATAACGCATAACGCATAACCCATAACGCATAACGCATAACGCATAACGCATAACGCATAACGCATAACGCATAACGCATAACGCATAACGCATAACGCGTAACGCGTAACGCGTAACGCATAACGCATAACGCATAACGCATAACGCATAACGCATAACGCCTAACGCATAACGCATAACGCATAACGCATAACGCATAACGCATAACGCATAACGCATAACGGATAACGAATAACGCATATCGCATAACGTATAACGCATAACGCATAACGCATAACGCATAACGCATAACGCATAACGCATAACGCATAACGCATAACGCATAACGCATAACGCAGAACGCATAACGCATAACGCATAACGCATAACGCATAACGCATAACGCATAACGCATAACGCATAACGCATAACGCATAACGCATAACGCATAACGCATAACGCATAACGCATAACGCATAACGCATAACGCATGACGCATAACGCATAACGCATATCGCATAACGCATAACGTTCAATGAAAAAGTCATAACGCATAACGCATATCGCATAACCCGTAAAGCACAACGCATAACACATAACGCATAACGCATAACACATAACGCATAACGCATAACGCATAACGCATAACGCATAACGTATAACGCTTAACGCATAACGCATAACACATAACGCATAACGCATAACGCATAACGCATAACGCATAACGCGTAACGCGTAACGCATAACGCATACCGCATAACGCATAACGCATAACGCATAACGCATAACGCATAACGCATAACGCATAACGCATAACGCATAACGCATAACGCATAACGCATAACGCATAACGCATAACGCATAACGCATAACGCATAACGTATAACGCATAACGCATAACGCATAACGCATAACGCATAACGCATAACGCATAACGCATAACGCATAACGCATAACGCATAACGCATAACGCATATCGCATAACGCATAACGTTCAATGAAAAAGTCATAACGCATAACGCATATCGCATAACCCGTAAAGCACAACGCATAACACATAACGCATAACGCATAACGCATAACGCATAACGCAGAACGCAGAACGCATAACGCATAACGCATGACGCATAACGCATGACGCATAACGCATAACGCATAACGCATAACGCATAACGCATAACGCATAACGCATAACGCATAACGCATAACGCATAACGTATAACGCTTAACGCATAACGCATAACGCATAACGCATAACGCGTAACGCATAACGGATAACGTATAACGCATAACGCATAACGCATAACGCATAACGGATAACGAATAACGCATATCGCATAACGTATAACGCATAACGCATAACGCATAACGCATAACGCATAACGCATAACGCATAACGCATAACGCATAACGCATAACGCATAACGCATAACGCATAACGCATAACGCATAACGCATAACGCATAACGCATAACGTATAACGCATAACGCATAACGCATAACGCATAACGCATAACGCATAACGCATAACGCATAACGCATAACGCATAACGCATAACGCATAACGCATAACGCATAACGCATAACGCATAACGCATAACGCATAACGCATAACGCATAACGCATGACGCATAACTCATAACGCATATCGCATAACGCATAACGTTCAATGAAAAAGTCATAACGCATAACGCATATCGCATAACCCGTAAAGCACAACGCATAACACATAACGCATAACGCATAACACATAACGCATAACGCATAACGCATAACGCATAACGCATAACGCATAACGTATAACGCTTAACGCATAACGCATAACACATAACGCATAACGCATAACGCATAACGCATAACGCATAACGCGTAACGCGTAACGCATAACGCATAACGCATAACGCATAACGCATAACGCATAACGCATAACGCATAACGCATAACGCATAACGCATAACGCATAACGCATAACGCATAACGCATAACGCATAACGCATAACGCATAACGCATAACGCATAACGCATAACGCATAACGTATAACGCATAACGCATAACGCATAACGCATAACGCATAACGCATAACGCATAACGCATAACGCATAACGCATAACGCATAACGCATAACGCATAACGCATAACGCATAACGCATAACGCATAACGCATAACGCATATCGCATAACGCATAACGTTCAATGAAAAAGTCATAACGCATAACGCATATCGCATAACCCGTAAAGCACAACGCATAACACATAACGCATAACGCATAACGCATAACGCATAACGCAGAACGCAGAACGCATAACGCATAACGCATGACGCATAACGCATGACGCATAACGCATAACGCATAACGCATAACGTATAACGCTTAACGCATAACGCATAACGCATAACGCATAACCCGTAAA
Organism: Lasioglossum baleicum; assembly: GCF_051020765.1. NCBI lineage: Eukaryota > Metazoa > Arthropoda > Insecta > Hymenoptera > Halictidae > Lasioglossum > Lasioglossum baleicum. The sequence continues at coordinate 916,917 of NW_027469104.1, read as the reverse complement.
GCACAACGCATAACACATAACGCATAACGCATAACGCATAACACATAACGCATAACGCATAACGCATAACGCATAACGCATAACGCATAACGCATAACGCATAACGCATAACGCATAACGCATAACGCATAACGCATAACGCATAACGCATAACGCATAACGCATAGCGGATAACGAATAACGCATATCGCATAACGTATAACGCATAACGCATAACGCATAACGCATAACGCATAACGCATAACGCATAACGCATAACGCATAACGCATAACGCATAACGCATAACGCATAACGCATAACGCATAACGCATAACGCATAACGCATAACGCATAACGCATAACGCATAACGCATAACGCATAACGCATAACGCATAACGCATAACGCATAACGCATAACGCATAACGCATAACGCATAACGCATAACGCATAACGCATAACGCATAACGCATAACGCATAACGCATAACGCATAACGCATAACGCATAACGCATAACGCATAACGCATAACGCATAACGCATAACGCATAACGCATAACGCATAACGCATAACGCATAACGCATAACGCATAACGCATAACGCATAACGCATAACGCATAACGCATAGCGCATAACGCATAACGCATAACGCATAACGCATAACGCATAACGCATAACGCATAACGCATAACGCATAACGCATAACGCATAACGCATAACGCATAACGCATAACGCATAACGCATAACGCATAACGCATAACGCATAACGCATAACGCGTAACGCGTAACGCGTAACGCGTAACGCGTAACGCATAACGCATAACGCATAACGCATAACGCATAACGCATAACGCATAACGCATAACGCATAACGCATAACTCATAACGCATAACGCATAACGCATAACGCATAACGCATAACGCATAACGCATAACGCATAACGCATAACGCATAACGCATAACGCATAACGCATAACGCATAACGCATAACGCATAACGCATAACGCATAACGCATAACGCATAACGCATAACGCATAACGCATAACGCATAACGCATAACGCATAACGCATAACGCATAACGCATAACGCATAACGCATAACGCATAACGCATAACGCATAACGCATAACGCATAACGCATAACGCATAACGCATAACGCATAACGCATAACGGATAACGCATGACGCATAACGGATAACCCACAACGCATAACGCATAAAGCATAACGAATAACGCATATCGCATAACGTATAACGCTTAACGCATAACGCATAACGCATAACGCATAACGCGTAACGCATAACGGATAACGCATAACGCATAACGCATAACGCATAACGCATAACGCATAACGCATAACGCATAACGCATAACGCATAACGCATAACGCATAACGCATAACGCATAACGCATAACGCATAACGCATAACGCATAACGCATAACGCATAACGCATAACGCATAACGCATAACGCATAACGCATAACGCATAACGCATAACGCATAACGCATAACGCATAACGCATAACGCATAACGCATAACGCATAACGCATAACGCATAACGCATAACGCATAACGCATAACGCATAACGCATAACGCATAACGCATAACGCATAACGCATAACGCATAACGCATAACGCATAACGCATACCGCATAACGCATAACGCATAACGCATAACGCATAACGCATAACGCATAACGCATAACGCATAACGCATAACGCATAACGCATAACGCATAACGCATAACGCATAACGCATAACGCATAACGCATAACGCATAACGCATAACGCATAACGCATAACGCATAACGCATAACGCATAACGCATAACGCATAACGCATAACGCATAACGCATAACGCATAACGCATAACGCATAACGCATAACGCATAACGCATAACGCATCACGCATAACGCATAACGCATAACGCATAACGAATAACGCATGACGCATAACGCAGAACGCATAACGCATAACGCATGACGCATAACGCATAACGCATAACGCATAACGCATAACGCATAACGCATAACGCATAACGCATAACGCATAACGCATAACGCATAACGCATAACGCATAACGCATAACGCATAACGCATAACGCATAACGCATAACGCATAACGCATAACGCATAACGCATAACGAATAACGCATAACGCATAACGCATAACGCATAACGCATAACGCATAACGCATAACGCATAACGCATAACGCATAACGCATAACGCATCACGCATAACGCATAACGCATAACGCATAACGCATAACGCATAACGCATAACGCATAACGCATAACGCATAACGCATAAAGCATAACGCATAACGCATAACGCATAACGCATAACGCATAACGCATGACGCATAACGCAGAACGCATAACGCATAACGCATGACGCATAACGCATAACGCATAACGCAGAACGCATAACGCATAACGCATAACGCATAACGCATAACGCATAACGCATAACGCATAACGCATAACGCATAACGCATAACGCATAACGCATAACGCATAACGCATAACGCATAACGCATAACGCATAACGCATAACGCATAACGCATAACGCATAACGCATAACGCATAACGCATAACGCATAACGCATAACGCATAACGCATAACGCATAACGCATAACGCGTAACGCGTAACGCATAACGCATAACGCATAACGCATAACGCATAACGCATAACGCATAACGCATAACGCATAACGCATAACGCATAACGCATAACGCATAACGCATAACGCATAACGCATAACGCATAACGCATAACGCATAACGCATAACGCATAACGCATAACGCATAACGCATAACGCATAACGCATAACGCATAACGCATAACGCATAACGCATAACGCATAACGCATAACGCATAACGCATAACGCATAACGCATAACGCATAACGGATAACGCATGACGCATAACGGATAACCCACAACGCATAACGCATAAAGCATAACGAATAACGCATATCGCATAACGTATAACGCTTAACGCATAACGCATAACGCATAACGCATAACGCGTAACGCATAACGGATAACGCATAACGCATAACGAATAACGCATAACGCATAACGCATAACGCATAACGCATAACGCATAACGCATAACGCATAACGCATAACGCATAACGCATAACGCATAACGCATAACGCATAACGCATAACGCATAACGCATAACGCATAACGCATAACGCATAACGCATAACGCATAACGCATAACGCATAACGCATAACGCATAACGCATAACGCATAACGCATAACGCATAACGCATAACGCATAACGCATAACGCATAACGCATAACGCATAACGCATAACGCATAACGCATAACGCATAACGCATAACGCATAACGCATAACGCATAACGCATAACGCATAACGCATAACGCATAACGCATAACGCATAACGCATAACGCATAACGCATAACGCATAACGCATAACGCATAACGCATAACGCATAACGCATAACGCATAACGCATAACGCATAACGCATAACGCATAACGCATAACGCATAACGCATAACGCATAACGCATAACGCATAACGCATAACGCATAACGCATAACGCATAACGCATAACGCATAACGCATAACGCATAACGCATAACGCATAACGCATAACGCATAACGCATAACGCATAACGCATAACGCATAACGCATAACGCATAACGCATAACGCATAACGCATAACGCATAACGCATAACGCATAACGCATAACGCATAACGCATAACGCATAACGCATAACGCATAACGCATAACGCATAACGCATAACGCATAACGCATAACGCATAACGTATAACGCATAACGCATAACGCATAACGCATAACGCATAACGCATAACGCATAACGCATAACGCATAACGCATAACGCATAACGCCTAACGCATAACGCATAACGCATAACGCATAACGCATAACGCATAACGCATAACGCATAACGGATAACGAATAACGCATATCGCATAACGTATAACGCATAACGCATAACGCATAACGCATAACGCATAACGCATAACGCATAACGCATAACGCATAACGCATAACGCATAACGCATAACGCAGAACGCATAACGCATAACGCATAACGCATAACGCATAACGCATAACGCATAACGCATAACGCATAACGCATAACGCATAACGCATAACGCATAACGCATAACGCATAACGCATAACGCATAACGCATAACGCATAACGCATAACGCATAACGCATGACGCATAACGCATAACGCATATCGCATAACGCATAACGTTCAATGAAAAAGTCATAACGCATAACGCATATCGCATAACCCGTAAAGCACAACGCATAACACATAACGCATAACGCATAACACATAACGCATAACGCATAACGCATAACGTATAACGCTTAACGCATAACGCATAACACATAACGCATAACGCATAACGCATAACGCATAACGCATAACGCGTAACGCGTAACGCATAACGCATACCGCATAACGCATAACGCATAACGCATAACGCATAACGCATAACGCATAACGCATAACGCATAACGCATAACGCATAACGCATAACGCATAACGCATAACGCATAACGCATAACGCATAACGCATAACGCATAACGTATAACGCATAACGCATAACGCATAACGCATAACGCATAACGCATAACGCATAACGCATAACGCATAACGCATAACGCATAACGCATAACGCATATCGCATAACGCATAACGTTCAATGAAAAAGTCATAACGCATAACGCATATCGCATAACCCGTAAAGCACAACGCATAACACATAACGCATAACGCATAACGCATAACGCATAACGCAGAACGCAGAACGCATAACGCATAACGCATGACGCATAACGCATGACGCATAACGCATAACGCATAACGCATAACGCATAACGCATAACGCATAACGCATAACGCATAACGCATAACGTATAACGCTTAACGCATAACGCATAACGCATAACGCATAACGCGTAACGCATAACGGATAACGTATAACGCATAACGCATAACGCATAACGCATAACGGATAACGAATAACGCATATCGCATAACGTATAACGCATATCGCATAACGTATAACGCATAACGCATAACGCATAACGCATAACGCATAACGCATAACGCATAACGCATAACGCATAACGCATAACGCATAACGCATAACGCATAACGCATAACGCATAACGCATAACGCATAACGCATAACGCATAACGCATAACGCATAACGCATAACGCATAACGCATAACGCATAACGCATAACGCATAACGCATAACGCATAACGCATAACGCATAACGCATAACGCATAACGCATAACGCATGACGCATAACTCATAACGCATATCGCATAACGCATAACGTTCAATGAAAAAGTCATAACGCATAACGCATATCGCATAACCCGTAAAGCACAACGCATAACACATAACGCATAACGCATAACACATAACGCATAACGCATAACGCATAACGCATAACGCATAACGCATAACGTATAACGCTTAACGCATAACGCATAACACATAACGCATAACGCATAACGCATAACGCATAACGCATAACGCGTAACGCGTAACGCATAACGCATAACGCATAACGCATAACGCATAACGCATAACGCATAACGCATAACGCATAACGCATAACGCATAACGCATAACGCATAACGCATAACGCATAACGCATAACGCATAACGCATAACGCATAACGCATAACGCATAACGCATAACGCATAACGTATAACGCATAACGCATAACGCATAACGCATAACGCATAACGCATAACGCATAACGCATAACGCATAACGCATAACGCATAACGCATAACGCATAACGCATAACGCATAACGCATAACGCATAACGCATAACGCATAACGCATATCGCATAACGCATAACGTTCAATGAAAAAGTCATAACGCATAACGCATATCGCATAACCCGTAAAGCACAACGCATAACACATAACGCATAACGCATAACGCATAACGCATAACGCAGAACGCAGAACGCATAACGCATAACGCATAACGCATGACGCATAACGCATGACGCATAACGCATAACGCATAACGCATAACGTATAACGCTTAACGCATAACGCATAACGCATAACGCATAACCCGTAAAGCACAACGCATAACACATAACGCATAACGCATAACGCATAACACATAACGCATAACGCATAACGCATAACGCATAACGCATAACGCATAACGCATAACGCATAACGCATAACGCATAACGCATAACGCATAGCGGATAACGAATAACGCATATCGCATAACGTATAACGCATAACGCATAACGCATAACGCATAACGCATAACGCATAACGCATAACGCATAACGCATAACGCATAACGCATAACGCATAACGCATAACGCATAACGCATAACGCATAACGCATAACGCATAACGCATAACGCATAACGCATAACGCATAACGCATAACGCATAACGCATAACGCATAACGCATAACGCATAACGCATAACGCATAACGCATAACGCATAACGCATAACGCATAACGCATAACGCATAACGCATAACGCATAACGCATAACGCATAACGCATAACGCATAACGCATAACGCATAACGCATAACGCATAACGCATAACGCATAACGCATAACGCATAACGCATAACGCATAACGCATAACGCATAACGCATAACGCATAGCGCATAACGCATAACGCATAACGCATAACGCATAACGCATAACGCATAACGCATAACGCATAACGCATAACGCATAACGCATAACGCATAACGCATAACGCATAACGCATAACGCATAACGCATAACGCGTAACGCGTAACGCGTAACGCGTAACGCGTAACGCATAACGCATAACGCATAACGCATAACGCATAACGCATAACGCATAACGCATAACGCATAACGCATAACTCATAACGCATAACGCATAACGCATAACGCATAACGCATAACGCATAACGCATAACGCATAACGCATAACGCATAACGCATAACGCATAACGCATAACGCATAACGCATAACGCATAACGCATAACGCATAACGCATAACGCATAACGCATAACGCATAACGCATAACGCATAACGCATAACGCATAACGCATAACGCATAACGCATAACGCATAACGCATAACGCATAACGCATAACGCATAACGCATAACGCATAACGCATAACGCATAACGCATAACGCATAACGCATAACGGATAACGCATGACGCATAACGGATAACCCACAACGCATAACGCATAAAGCATAACGAATAACGCATATCGCATAACGTATAACGCTTAACGCATAACGCATAACGCATAACGCATAACGCGTAACGCATAACGGATAACGCATAACGCATAACGCATAACGCATAACGCATAACGCATAACGCATAACGCATAACGCATAACGCATAACGCATAACGCATAACGCATAACGCATAACGCATAACGCATAACGCATAACGCATAACGCATAACGCATAACGCATAACGCATAACGCATAACGCATAACGCATAACGCATAACGCATAACGCATAACGCATAACGCATAACGCATAACGCATAACGCATAACGCATAACGCATAACGCATAACGCATAACGCATAACGCATAACGCATAACGCATAACGCATAACGCATAACGCATAACGCATAACGCATAACGCATAACGCATAACGCATAACGCATAACGCATAACGCATAACGCATAACGCATAACGCATAACGCATAACGCATAACGCATAACGCATAACGCATAACGCATAACGCATAACGCATAACGCATAACGCATAACGCATAACGCATAACGCATAACGCATAACGCATAACGCATAACGCATAACGCATAACGCATAACGCATAACGCATAACGCATAACGCATAACGCATAACGCATAACGCATAACGCATAACGCATAACGCATAACGCATAACGCATAACGCATAACGCATAACGCATAACGCATAACGCATAACGCATAACGCATAACGCATAACGCATAACGCATAACGCATAACGCATAACGCATAACGCATAACGCATAACGCATAACGCATAACGCATAACGCATAACGCATAACGCATAACGCATAACGCATAACGCATAACGCATAACGCATAACGCATAACGCATAACGCATAACGCATAACGCATAACGCATAACGCATAACGCATAACGCATAACGCATAACGCATAACGCATAACGCATAACGCATAACGCATAACGCATAACGCATAACGCATAACGCATAACGCATAACGCATAACGCATAACGCATAACGCATAACGCATAACGCATAACGCATAACGCATAACGCATAACGCATAACGCATAACGCATAACGCATAACGCATAACGCATAACGCATAACGCATAACGCATAACGCATAACGCATAACGCATAACGCATAACGCATAACGCATAACGCATAACGCATAACGCATAACGCATAACGCATAACGCATAACGCATAACGCATAACGCATAACGCATAACGCATAACGCATAACGCATAACGCATAACGCATAACGCATAACGCATAACGCATAACGCATAACGCATAACGCATAACGCATAACGCATAACGCATAACGCATAACGCATAACGCATAACGCATAACGCATAACGCATAACGCATAACGCATAACGCATAACGCATAACGCATAACGCATAACGCATAACGCATAACGCATAACGCATAACGCATAACGCATAACGCATAACGCATAACGCATAACGCATAACGCATAACGCATAACGCATAACGCATAACGCATAACGCATAACGCATAACGCATAACGCATAACGCATAACGCATAACGCATAACGCATAACGCATAACGCATAACGCATAACGCATAACGCATAACGCATAACGCATAACGCATAACGCATAACGCATAACGCATAACGCATAACGCATAACGCATAACGCATAACGCATAACGCATAACGCATAACGCATAACGCATAACGCATAACGCATAACGCATAACGCATAACGCATAACGCATAACGCATAACGCATAACGCATAACGCATAACGCATAACGCATAACGCATAACGCATAACGCATAACGCATAACGCATAACGCATAACGCATAACGCATAACGCATAACGCATAACGCATAACGCATAACGCATAACGCATAACGCATAACGCATAACGCATAACGCATAACGCATAACGCATAACGCATAACGCATAACGCATAACGCATAACGCATAACGCATAACGCATAACGCATAACGCATAACGCATAACGCATAACGCATAACGCATAACGCATAACGCATAACGCATAACGCATAACGCATAACGCATAACGCATAACGCATAACGCATAACGCATAACGCATAACGCATAACGCATAACGCATAACGCATAACGCATAACGCATAACGCATAACGCATAACGCATAACGCATAACGCATAACGCATAACGCATAACGCATAACGCATAACGCATAACGCATAACGCATAACGCATAACGCATAACGCATAACGCATAACGCATAACGCATAACGCATAACGCATAACGCATAACGCATAACGCATAACGCATAACGCATAACGCATAACGCATAACGCATAACGCATAACGCATAACGCATAACGCATAACGCATAACGCATAACGCATAACGCATAACGCATAACGCATAACGCATAACGCATAACGCATAACGCATAACGCATAACGCATAACGCATAACGCATAACGCATAACGCATAACGCATAACGCATAACGCATAACGCATAACGCATAACGCATAACGCATAACGCATAACGCATAACGCATAACGCATAACGCATAACGCATAACGCATAACGCATAACGCATAACGCATAACGCATAACGCATAACGCATAACGCATAACGCATAACGCATAACGCATAACGCATAACGCATAACGCATAACGCATAACGCATACCGCATAACGCATAACGCATAACGCATAACGCATAACGCATAACGCATAACGCATAACGCATAACGCATAACGCATAACGCATAACGCATAACGCATAACGCATAACGCATAACGCATAACGCATAACGCATAACGCATAACGCATAACGCATAACGCATAACGCATAACGCATAACGCATAACGCATAACGCATAACGCATAACGCATAACGCATAACGCATAACGCATAACGCATAACGCATAACGCATAACGCATAACGCATAACGAATAACGCATATCGCATAACGTATAACGCATAACGCATAACGCATAACGCATAACGAATAACGCATATCGCATAACGTATAACGCTTAACGCATAACGCATAACTCATAACGCATAACGCATAACGCATAACGCATAACGCATAACGCATAACGCATAACGCATAACGCATAACGCATAACGCATAACGCATAACGCATAACGCATAACGCATAACGCATAACGCATAACGCATAACGCATAACGCATAACGCATAACGCATAACGCATAACGCATAACGCATAACGCATAACGCATAACGCATAACGCATAACGCATAACGCATAACGCATAACGCATAACGCATAACGCATAACGCATAACGCATAACGCATAACGCATAACGCATAACGCATAACGCATAACGGATAACGCATGACGCATAACGGATAACCCACAACGCATAACGCATAAAGCATAACGAATAACGCATATCGCGTAACGTATAACGCTTAACGCATAACGCATAACGCATAACGCATAACGCGTAACGCATAACGGATAACGCATAACGCATAACGCATAACGCATAACGCATAACGCATAACGCATAACGCATAACGCATAACGCATAACGCATAACGCATAACGCATAACGCATAACGCATAACGCATAACGCATAACGCATAACGCATAACGCATAACGCATAACGCATAACGCATAACGCATAACGCATAACGCATAACGCATAACGCATAACGCATAACGCATAACGCATAACGCATAACGCATAACGCATAACGCATAACGCATAACGCATAACGCATAACGCATAACGCATAACGCATAACGCATAACGCATAACGCATAACGCATAACGCATAACGCATAACGCATAACGCATAACGCATAACGCATAACGCATAACGCATAACGCATAACGCATAACGCACAACGCATAACGCATAACGCATAACGCATAACGCATAACGCATGACGCATAACGCATAACGCATGACGCATGACGCATAACGCATAACGCATAACGCATAACGCATAACGCATAACGCATAACGCATAACGCATAACGCATAACGCATAACGAATAACGCATATCGCATAACGTATAACGCTTAACGCATAACGCATAACGCATAACGCATAACGCGTAACGCATAACGGATAACGCATAACGGATAACGCATAACGCATAACGCATAAAGCATAACGCATAACGCATAACGCATAACGCATAACGCATAACGCATAACGCATAACGCATAACGCATAACGAATAACGCATATCGCATAACGTATAACGCTTAACGCATAACGCATAACGCATAACGCATAACGCGTAACGCATAACGGATAACGCATAACGGATAACGCATAACGCATAACGCATAAAGCATAACGGATAACGCATGACGCATAACGGATAACCCACAACGCATAACGCATAAAGCATAGTCCATAACGCATAACGCATGACACATTACTCATAACGCATTACGCATAACGCATAACGCATAATGCATAACGCATTACGCATAACGCATAACGCTCAATGAAAAAGTCATAACGCATAACGCATATCGCATAACCCGTAAAGCACAACGCATAACACATAACGCATAACGCATAACGCATAACGCATAACGCATAACGCATAACGCATAACGCATAACGCATAACGCATAACGCATAACGCATAACGCATAACGCATAACGCATAACGCATAACGCATAACGCATAACGCATAACGGATAACGCATGACGCATAACGCATAACGCATAACGCATAACGCATAACGCGTAACGCATAACGCATAACGCATAACGCATAACGCATAACGCATAACGCATAACGCATAACGCATAACGCATAACGCATAACGCATAACGCATAACGCATAACGCATGACGCATAACGGATAACCCATAACGCATAACGCATAAAGCATAGTCCATAACGGATAACGCATGACGCATAACGGATAACCCATAACGCATAACGCATAAAGCATAGTCCATAACGCATAACGCATGACACATTACTCATAACGCATTACGCATAATGCATAACGCATAATGCATAACGCATAATGCATAACGCATTACGCATAACGCATAACGCTCAATGAAAAAGTCATAACGCATAACGCATAACGCATAACGCATAACGCATAACGCATAACGCATAACGCATAACGCATAACGCATAACGCATAACGCATAACGCATAACGCATAACGCATAACGCATAACGCATAACGCATAACGCATAACGCATAACGCATAACGCATAACGCATAACGCATAACGCATAACGCATAACGCATAACGCATAACGCATAACGCATAACGCATAACGCATAACGCATAACGCATAACGCATAACGCATAACGCATAACGCATAACGCATAACGCATAACGCATAACGCATAACGCATAACGCATAACGCATAACGCATAACGCATAACGCATAACGCATAACGCATAACGCATAACGCATAACGCATAACGCATAACGAATAACGCATAACGCATAACGCATAACGCATAACGCACAACGCATAACGCATAACGCATAACGCATAACGCATAACGCATGACGCATAACGCATAACGCATGACGCATGACGCATAACGCATAACGCATAACGCATAACGCATAACGCATAACGCATAACGCATAACGCATAACGCATAACGCATAACGAATAACGCATATCGCATAACGTATAACGCTTAACGCATAACGCATAACGCATAACGCATAACGCGTAACGCATAACGGATAACGCATAACGGATAACGCATAACGCATAACGCATAAAGCATAACGGATAACGCATGACGCATAACGGATAACCCACAACGCATAACGCATAAAGCATAGTCCATAACGCATAACGCATGACACATTACTCATAACGCATTACGCATAACGCATAACGCATAATGCATAACGCATTACGCATAACGCATAACGCTCAATGAAAAAGTCATAACGCATAACGCATATCGCATAACCCGTAAAGCACAACGCATAACACATAACGCATAACGCATAACGCATAACGCATAACGCATAACGCATAACGCATAACGAATAACGCATAACGCATAACGCATAACGCATAACGCATAACGCATAACGCATAACGCATAACGCATAACGCATAACGTATAACGCATAACGGATAACGCATGACGCATAACGCATAACGCATAACGCATAACGCATAACGCGTAACGCATAACGCATAACGCATAACGCATAACGCATAACGCATAACGCATAACGCATAACGCATAACGCATAACGCATAACGCATAACGCATAACGCATAACGCATGACGCATAACGCATAACGCATAACGCATAACGCATAACGCATAACGCATAACGCATAACGCATAACGCATAACGCATAACGCATAACGCATAACGCATAACGCATAACGCATAACGCATAACGCATAACGCATAACGCATAACGCATAACGCATAACGCATAACGCATAACGCATAACGCATAACGCATAACGCATAACGCATAACGCATAACGCATAACGCATAACGAATAACGCATAACGCATAACGCATGACGCATAACGCATAACGCATAACGCATAACGCATAACGCGTAACGCATAACGGATAACGCATAACGCATAACGCATAACGCATAACGCATAACGCATAACGCATAACGCATAACGCATAACGCATAACGCATAACGCATAACGCATAACGCATAACGCATAACGCATAACGCATAACGCATAACGCATAACGCATAACGCATAACGCATAACGCATAACGCATAACGCATAACGCATAACGCATAACGCATAACGCATAACGCATAACGCATAACGCATAACGCATAACGAATAACGCATAACGCATAACGCATGACGCATAACGCATAACGCATAACGCATAACGCATAACGCGTAACGCATAACGGATAACGCATAACGCATAACGCATAACGCATAACGCATAACGCATAACGCATAACGCATAACGCATAACGCATAACGCATAACGCATAACGCATAACGCATAACGCATAACGCATAACGCATAACGCATAACGCATAACGCATAACGCATAACGCATAACGCATAACGCATTACGCATAACGCATAACGCATAACGCATAACGCATAACGCATAACGCATAACGCATAACGCATAACGCATAACGCATAACGCATAACGCATAACGCATAACGCATAACGAATAACGCATAACGCATAACGCATAACGCATAACGCACAACGCATAACGCATAACGCATAACGCATAACGCATAACGCATAACGCATAACGCATAACGCATGACGCATGACGCATAACGCATAACGCATAACGCATAACGCATAACGCATAACGCATAACGCATAACGCATAACGCATAACGCATAACGCATAACGCATTACGCATAACGAATAACGCATATCGCATAACGTATAACGCTTAACGCATAACGCATAACGCATAACGCATAACGCGTAACGCATAACGGATAACGCATAACGGATAACGCATAACGCATAACGCATAAAGCATAACGGATAACGCATGACGCATAACGGATAACCCACAACGCATAACGCATAAAGCATAGTCCATAACGCATAACGCATGACACATTACTCATAACGCATTACGCATAACGCATAACGCATAATGCATAACGCATTACGCATAACGCATAACGCTCAATGAAAAAGTCATAACGCATAACGCATATCGCATAACCCGTAAAGCACAACGCATAACACATAACGCATAACGCATAACGCATAACGCATAACGCATAACGCATAACGCATAACGCATAACGCATAACGCATAACGCATAACGCATAACGCATAACGCATAACGCATAACGCATAACGCATAACGCATAACGCATAACGCATAACGCATAACGCATAACGCATAACGCATAACGCATAACGCATAACGCATAACGCATAACGCATAACGCATAACGCATAACGCATAACGCATAACGCATAACGAATAACGCATAACGCATAACGCATAACGCATAACGCACAACGCATAACGCATAACGCATAACGCATAACGCATAACGCATGACGCATAACGCATAACGCATGACGCATGACGCATAACGCATAACGCATAACGCATAACGCATAACGGATAACGCATAACGCATAACGCATAACGCATAACGCATAACGAATAACGCATATCGCATAACGTATAACGCTTAACGCATAACGCATAACGCATAACGCATAACGCGTAACGCATAACGGATAACGCATAACGGATAACGCATAACGCATAACGCATAAAGCATAACGGATAACGCATGACGCATAACGGATAACCCACAACGCATAACGCATAAAGCATAGTCCATAACGCATAACGCATGACACATTACTCATAACGCATTACGCATAACGCATAACGCATAATGCATAACGCATTACGCATAACGCATAACGCTCAATGAAAAAGTCATAACGCATAACGCATATCGCATAACCCGTAAAGCACAACGCATAACACATAACGCATAACGCATAACGCATAACGCATAACGCATAACGCATAACGCATAACGCATAACGCATAACGCATAACGCATAACGCATAACGCATAACGCATAACGCATAACGCATAACGCATAACGCATAACGCATAACGCATAACGCATAACGGATAACGCATGACGCATAACGCATAACGCATAACGCATAACGCATAACGCGTAACGCATAACGCATAACGCATAACGCATAACGCATAACGCATAACGCATAACGCATAACGCATAACGCATAACGCATAACGCATAACGCATAACGCATAACGCATGACGCATAACGGATAACCCATAACGCATAACGCATAAAGCATAGTCCATAACGGATAACGCATGACGCATAACGGATAACCCATAACGCATAACGCATAAAGCATAGTCCATAACGCATAACGCATGACACATTACTCATAACGCATTACGCATAATGCATAACGCATAATGCATAACGCATAATGCATAACGCATTACGCATAACGCATAACGCTCAATGAAAAAGTCATAACGCATAACGCATAACGCATAACGCATAACGCATAACGCATAACGCATAACGCATAACGCATAACGCATAACGCATAACGCATAACGCATAACGCATAACGCATAACGCATAACGCATAACGCATAACGCATAACGCATAACGCATAACGCATAACGCATAACGCATAACGCATAACGCATAACGCATAACGCATAACGCATAACGCATAACGCATAACGCATAACGCATAACGCATAACGCATAACGCATAACGCATAACGCATAACGCATAACGCATAACGCATAACGCATAACGCATAACGCATAACGCATAACGCATAACGCATAACGCATAACGCATAACGCATAACGCATAACGCATAACGCATAACGCATAACGCATAACGCATAACGAATAACGCATAACGCATAACGCATGACGCATAACGCATAACGCATAACGCATAACGCATAACGCATAACGCGTAACGCATAACGGATAACGCATAACGCATAACGCATAACGCATAACGCATAACGCATAACGCATAACGCATAACGCATAACGCATA